>NW_028270182.1:4290536-4518449 GCF_037043375.1 Chiloscyllium plagiosum
GACCCCCGTCCTGTCACCGTGTGGGGAATCACGGACACAGACCCCCGTCCCATCACCGTGTGGGGGAATCACAGACACAGACCCCCGTCCTGTCACCGTGTGGGGGAATCACAGACACAGACCCCCGTCCCATCACCGTGTGGGGGAATCACAGACACAGACCCCCGTCCCATCACCGTGTGGGGGAATCACAGACACAGACCCCGTCCCATCACCGTGTGGGGGAATCACAGACACAGACCCCCGTCCCGTCACCGTGTGGGGAATCACAGACACAGACCCCCGTCCCGTCACCGTGTGGGGTATATCACAGACACAGACCCCCGTCCTGTCACCGTGTGGGGGAATCACAGACACAGACCCCCGTCCCGTCACCGTGTGGGGAATCACAGACACAGACCCCCGTCCCGTCACCGTGTGGGGTATATCACAGACACAGACCCCCGTCCTGTCACCGTGTTGGGGAATCACAGACACAGACCCCCGTCCTGTCACCGTGTGGGGAATCACAGACACAGACCCCCGTCCCGTCACCGTGTGGGGTATATCACAGACACAGACCCCCGTCCTGTCACCGTGTTGGGGAATCACAGACACAGACCCCCGTCCTGTCACCGTGTGGGGGAATCACAGACACAGACCCCCGTCCTGTCACCGTGTGGGGGAATCACAGACACAGACCCCCGTCCTGTCACCGTGTGGGGGAATCACAGACACAGACCCCCGTCCTGTCACCGTGTGGGGGAATCACAGACACAGACCCCCGTCCCGTCACCGTGTGGGGGAATCACAGACACAGACCCCCGTCCCGTCACCGTGTGGGGGAATCACAGACACAGACCCCCGTCCTGTCACCGTGTGGGGGAATCACAGACACAGACCCCCGTCCTGTCACCGTGTGGGGGAATCACAGACACAGACCCCCTTCCTGTCACCGTGTGGGGGAATCACAGACACAGACCCCCGTCCCGTCACCGTGTGGGGGAATCACAGACACAGACCCCCGTCCCGTCACCGTGTGGGGGAATCACAGACACAGACCCCCGTCCCGTCACCGTGTGGGGGAATCACAGACACAGACCCCCGTCCTGTCACCGTGTGGGGGAATCACAGACACAGACCCCCGTCCTGTCACCGTGTGGGGGAATCACGGACACAAAAATAAAACAAGTGCTGGTGATTGTTGGGGTGTGAGTGAATTCGGGAGAGATGTGTGGGCCTTGTCACATTGACACAGCTGATCCAACACCCACAACAGAACCAACATCACTGTTTACTCTCTCTGTTCAATTGCAATTCAAACAAATCTTTTCCTCCCTTTTGCTTAATTAGCTGTCAAACAGCAATTTCTCTGAACAAACACACCCTGGTTTCAAACTGCACTGACAGCTCAGGCCCCACTTAGAGCTCTCACAACCCCATCAGCTCATATCCACTCCACAGAGCACTGTCTCACTGCCACATCACAGAGGGGCAGTGCTGAGGGAGTGGGCACTGTCGGAGGGTCAGTGCTGAGGGAGTGGGCACTGTCAGAGGGTCAGTGCTGAGGGAGTGCCGCACTGTCAGAGGGTCAGTGCTGAGGGAGTGGGCACTGTCGGAGGGTCAGTGCTGAGGGAGTGGGCACTGTCGGAGGGTCAGTGCTGAGGGAGTGGGCACTGTCGGAGGGTCAGTGCTGAGGGAGTGGGCACTGTCGGAGGGTCAGTGCTGAGGGAGTGCCGCACTGTCGGAGGGTCAGTGCTGAGGGAGTGCCGCACTGTCGGAGGGTCAGTGCTGAGGGAGTGCCGCACTGTCGGAGGGTCAGTGCTGAGGGAGTGCCGCACTGTCGGAGGGTCAGTGCTGAGGGAGTGCCGCACTGTCGGAGGGTCAGTGCTGAGGGAGTGGGCACTGTCGGGTCAGTGCTGAGGGAGTGGGCACTGTCGGAGGGTCAGCACTGAGGGAGCGGGCACTGTCGGAGGGTCAGCGCTCAGCGAGCGGGCACTGTCGGAGGGTCAGCGCTGAGGGAGTGGGCACTGTCAGAGGGTCAGCGCTGAGGGAGTGGGCACTGTCAGAGGGTCAGTGCTGAGGGAGCGGGCACTGTCGGAGGGTCAGCACTGAGGGAGCGGGCACTGTCGGAGGGTCAGCGCTGAGGGAGTGGGCACTGTCGGAGGGTCAGCACTGAGGGAGCGGGCACTGTCAGAGGGTCAGCGTTGAGGGAGTGCCGCGCAAACAGAGCGTCATTGCTGAGGGAGTGCTGCCTGTATGAGGGACAGGATAGGGAATGGGCCCGGGAGTGGGAGGGTGTTAGTTGGAGACGCTGTTGGTAATAATGTGTGCTTTGTAGGAGGCATCTCAGGCCTGTCAACAAAAACAAGTCAAGCCAGGCCGTGCCGCTTGGCACCTCTTGCTTGTGTTCTCTCCTCCTCTCTCCGTGTTGTCTCAGGTCCAGGGGTTGACCTGGGGGTTCGGGAGACCTTCCTCACTCAATCCCCTCCCCACCATATGGGACAGGCCTACCCGACCTCAGACCCTGTCCTGATAGGAGCCCAGCGAAGACAGGGTTAAAGGTCAAGCTAAGCAGCCAGGCTGCTTGGGGGGTGGAGGTGAGGGGGTGGGGGCCAGGTCATTGTGTTTGCTCAGAGATAATGGTGACAAATTAGGTCAACAAGACTTTTTTTTAAAACTGGGGGAGGCTGCCTCTGAGGGCAGGAATTTAGAGCTCACACCTGCCTCTGTGTTTACCTAGCCTGTGATGAAGGTGTGTCCCTCCCTCGCTCTCTCGCTAACCACAAACCTCTCTGTGTTTGAGGCCCTGCTAGGCCGGCATTGCCATGGCGACAGCACAGAGACGTGGTTTCCCCACACGGCTGCCACTGAGCTCGGATTGAGAAACGAGGCCCGGTCAGCAGACGGAAGGGATTCCTCCGATTCTGGAATGCTGCAGTAGCATTTGGGAATGGGCCCGGCAGGGGCTGGAGGGGAGGTGGGGGTTTGTAGGGCGCAGGTGACCCTTCGCTAGGTCGACCCTCCATTGATGCCCACCCCTCCAGCTTCTCCCTCGTTGGATTCCTCTCCTGGACACCTTTAAATCCATTGGATATCCATGCTGGCATTCCTCAGGATTGACATCGTCCACCATTTCCACCACCTCCAGTTAGGCCCCACCAGCAGAGATCCCTCTATACCTCCTTCTGTGTCCCACATTGACCATTCCCTCTGCAACTCCCTCGTTAGGTCCACACCCAGCACCTTCCCTTGCTGCTGCAAGTGGTGTAAACCCTGCACCCACACCTCCCCCCTCACCTCCATCCGAGGCCCCAAAGGATCCTTCCACATCCGGCAGAGATATTCCTGCACATCCACCCACCTCACCTACTGTGTCCGTTGCTCTCGCTGGGGAGACAAGGCGCCAACTCGTGGAGCATTTCAGAGAACATATTGGGGACACGCGCACCCAACAAACCCACCGCCCCATGGCTGACCACTTCAACTCCCCCTCCCACCATGCCAAGGACATGCAGGTCCTGGGCCTCCTCCATCACCACTCCCTCACCACCCAACGCCTGGAGGAAGGACGCCTCATCTTCCACCTCGGGACCCTCCAACCGCTCAGCATCAACATCGACTTTACTAGTTTCCTCATCTCCCCTCCCTCCACCTCATCCCTCATCCAACCTTCCAACTCATCACCACCGCCATGACCTGTCCTATCTGTCCCTCTTCCTTCCCACCTATCCACTCCACCCTCCCCTCCAACCTCTCACCATCACCCCCACCTCCATCTACCTATCATCATCCCAGCTACCTCCCCTCCCCTCTACCCTCCCATTTATCTCTCAGCTCCCTTGGGCACGCCCCCCCCCCCCACTCCCCCCCCACATTCCTGATGAAGGGATAATGCCCGAATCATCAACTCTCCTGCTCCTCGGATGCTGCCTGACCGGCTGTGCTTTTCCAGCACCGTAACTTTCTACCCTTCCTCAGGATCAATCCCTGTTCCCTGCCACCCCACCCCTCAATTCCCCAACCGGTCTTGCCCCCAGACATCCCTGTCTATTCCTCCTCTTCGTAAAAGCTGAAACATTCCCAGCACAGAAGGACGCCACTCGGCCTGTCTAGGCCAATGCCTGTACCACTAGGCCCAATCCCAGTCTTTCCATATTCCCAAGGGCACAGTGCCCTGGGGACTCTGGGATGGGGTGTGGGCATGTCCACATGGGGTAAGGGGGAGCACTCTCCTGCTCCCCCCCCCCCCCCCCCATCAGGCGCTAACTCGAAACCCCCTCTGTGTGGGAGAAAGGCTTCATCCAACCATTCCCTCATCACTGAACTCTCTGCCAAGGTAACTCGGTCCTTCCCGTCCACTCCAACCAGATCTCCCTCAACCTCGTCCACTTCAATCGAATCTCCCCTTAGGCCCCTCTGTTCCGACGTGGACAGGTCCAGGCCGGTCCAATCCAGTCTCCACACTGCGTGTGGCAACAGCCACACAAACCTGAGCCCCCTCACACCCCTCGAGAGTGTGAACTCCACACCCTAGTCATTGCCCAGGCTCCAGACCTACCTCCCTGCTCCGGGAATGTGCTCCTGGATCAACAGAGGAAAGGATTTTTGAATCACGTTTCCCAACTCATCCTGGGATCTAGGAACCAAGGGCCCTCGCTTTCTCTCCCGTCCACCCCTCCCAACCTCTTGTTTGACCTTCCCAGTTCCCCACTCAGTGTGAGCGGTTTGTTGTAAATCCTGACAGTTTATAGCGGTCCCCCTCACCCTGGACTGAATTTCTGCAGATCTTTTGCTCAAGCCTCCTATACTTAAGTGTAAATGGTTAGCGGGGATTGCACAATAATTAACCCTGCTGAAGCCAGGGTGTTACATTTGCAAAAGACATTTGCAATCCTTGACTTCTGCCTCTGAGCACCTCTAGTACACTTTGCTACATTTCCCCCAGATCTCATGGGCCTTTGATCATTCCCGACAACAGGAAAAGCCTGCATTACCCTCATCAATCCTCTTGTTATCTCCTGGAAAAGATCAACCACATAGGCCAGACACAATCTTCATTTGACAGATCCCTCCTGACTGATCTATGCCTCTCTGCTTGCCAAGTTCTCATTTCTTTCTGATTGATTCCAATAATTTACCATCTCTCACAAGAGAGGTATTAGGTGGCACAGTGGCTCAGTGGTTAGCACTGCTGCCTCATGGCTCCAGGGACCCAGGTTCGACTGCAGCCTCTGGCGACTCTCTGTGTGGAGTTTGCACATTCTCCTCGTGTCTGCGTGGGTTTCCTCCCACAGTCCAAAGATGTGCAGGTTAGGGTGGATTGGCCATGGCAAATTGTCCCAAAGTGTCCAGGGATGTGCAGGTTAGGGTGGATTGGCCATGGGAAATTGTCCCATAGTGTCCAGGGATGTGCAGGTTAGGGTGGATTGGCCATGGGAAATTGTCCCATAGTGTCCAGGGATGTGCAGGTTAGGGTGGATTGGCCATGGGAAATTGTCCCATAGTGTCCAGGGATGTACAGGTTAGGGTGGATTGGCCATGGGAAATTGTCCCATAGTGTCCAGGGATGTGCAGGTTAGGGTGGATTGGCCATGGGAAATTGTCCCATAGTGCCCAGGGATGTGCAGGTTAGGGTGGATTGGCCACGGGAAATTGTCCCATAGTGTCCAAGGATGTGCAGGTTAGGGTGGATTGGCCATGGGAAATTGTCCCATAGTGTCCAGGGATGTGCAGGTTAGGGTGGATTGGCCATGGGAAATTGTCCCATAGTGTCCAGGGATGTGCAGGTTAGGGTGGACTGGCCATGGGAAATTGTCCCATAGTGTCCAGGGATGTGCAGGTTAGGGTGGACTGGCCATGGGAAATTGTCCCATAGTGTCCAGGGATGTGCAGGTTAGGGTGGATTGGCCATGGGAAATTGTCCCATAGTGTCCAGGGATGTGCAGGTTAGGGTGGATTGGCCATGGGAAATTGTCCCATAGTGTCCAGGGATGTACAGGTTAGGGTGGATTGGCCATGGGAAATTGTCCCATAGTGTCCAGGGATGTGCAGGTTAGGGTGGATTGGCCATGGGAAATTGTCCCATAGTGCCCAGGGATGTGCAGGTTAGGGTGGATTGGCCACGGGAAATTGTCCCATAGTGTCCAGGGATGTGCAGGTTAGGGTGGATTGGCCATGGGAAATTGTCCCATAGTGCCCAGGGATGTGCAGGTTAGGGTGGATTGGCCACGGGAAATTGTCCCATAATGCCCAGGGATGTGCAGGTTAGGGTGGGTTGGCAATGGGAAATTGTCCCATAGTGTCCAGGGATGTGCAGGTTAGGGTGGGTTGGCCATGGGAAATTGTCCCATAGTGCCCAGGGATGTGCAGGCCAGGTGGGTTAGCCGTGGGAAATGTGGAGCGCGAGAGTAGGGGTGGGACAGGGTGGAAGCTCTTCAGAGGATCGGTGTGGACTCAATGGGCTGAATGGTCTGCTTCCAGACTGTAGGAATTCTATGAAGAACACAACAGCTGACCCACTCTGGGGGCTTCCTGATTGGTTCAAACTAGGAAACCTGCCTGAGTGATGGTGGATTTTCAGGGCCTGTGATTGGAGGATCAGTGTGCATTTGGAATATTGTATTGGAGGACTAATGACTGCCCAAAGGGGCACAAGAGGTTGTGATTGGATGATTACTGGGTTTGGGGAAGGGATTAAGAGGTTGTGATTGGATGATTACTGGGTTTGGGGAAGGGATTGAGAGGTTGTGATTGGACGATTACTGAGTTTGGGGAAGGGATTGAGAGGTTGTGATTGGACGATTACTGAGTTTGGGGAAGGGATTGAGAGGTTGTGATTGGATGATTACTGACCTTGGGGAAGGGATTGAGAGGTTGTGATTGGATGATTACTGACCTTGGGGAAGGGATTGAGAGGTTGTGATTGGATGATTACTGGGTTTGGGGAAGGGATTGAGAGGTTGTGATTGGATGATTACTGAGCTTGGGGAAGGGATTGAGAGGTTGTGATTGGATGATTACTGAGTTTGGGGAAGGGATTGAGAGGTTGTGATTGGATGATTACTGAGCTTGGGGAAGGGATTGAGAGGTTGTGATTGGATGATTACTGAGCTTGGGGAAGGGATTGAGAGGTTGTGATTGGATGATTACTGAGTTTAGGGAAGGGATTGAGAGGCTGTGATTGGAGGATCAGTGAGTAGCTGGGACTGGTGCGGAGCAGGGAAATGGAAGGTTGTGATTGGTGCCTGAATGAGGTTGGGGGTCGCTGTGATTGGAGGTTTCAATGAGGATCGGGGGAGTGGGCGGGGTCTGTGAAAGATCTGCCACAAAATGCCCGGAATTTCGAGCACATGCCAAGCAATCAGGCGACGGTTAAATATAGCAACAGGAGTAGGCCATTCGGCCCTTTGATTATGCCCCCCAGCATTCAATAAGATCATGGCTGATCATCCAACTCTGTGTTCCCACTTTCTCCCCCATTCCCTTTGATCCTGGGAGCTCTGTGTTCCCACTTTCTCCTCCATTCCCTTTGATCCTGGGAGCTCTGTGTTCCCACTTTCTCCCCCATTCCCTTTGATCCTGGGAGCCCTCAGAATGATATTGAAATTGTTGTTGAAAGCATTCAATGCCGAGGCCTTGACCCCAGGGAGACACCATCCTTGCACCCAATCTGCCCAGTGCCGGCACTTTGAAAGTGGCTACTTGGGAAAGGCGCTACATAAATGCAGGTTTTTTTTAAGGTGGAAGCAACGAGAAATGTTTGCGTTTATACAGCGCTGGTAATGTAGGTTCAAGAGGAGGCCGTTCAGCCCATCCAGCCTGCCCCGCCATTTAATACCATCATGGGCTTCTTACAATCAATGCTCCTCCCCCCCCACACTATCCCGTCCCTCTTTAGGTCCCTAGTCTGTTCAAAACAAAATCTGACAATCTCTACTTCAGAGACACTCGAAGACTGAACTCCCCCGGCCTTCTGAGGTAGAGAAGGCCAAAGATTCAAATAAAACAAGAAACATTCTCCTTATCTCCGACCTAAATGGCCTCCCCCTCTCCCTAAAGGTGTCCCCGACTCCCCTCCCCAGGGGAAATAGCTTCCCAGTCCATCCCTGTAAACAGTTAGAAAGGTTCAATGAAATGCTGACAGGTAAAGGAGCGGTTGGGAAGTGGGAGGTTATGAACATTCCTGTTAATGTGAAGGGTAAGACTGTGAGGAGTGAGCATCACTGGGTAACCAGAGACACTGAGGCTCTGGTCAGGAATAAGAAGGAGGCACTAGTCAGGTACAGGCAACTGGGATTGAGTGGATCCCTTAAAGAGTACAAAGGGAGTAGGGGTCATTCTTAAGAGGGAACTTGGGAGGGTGAAAAGGGGAATCGAGATAGTCCTTGGCAGATATGGTTAAGGAGGATCCAAAGAGATTAAGTACATTAAGAGCAAAACACAGAAACATAGAAAAATAGCTACAGGAGCAGGCCATTCGGTCCTTC
Organism: Chiloscyllium plagiosum; assembly: GCF_037043375.1. Taxonomy (NCBI): domain Eukaryota; kingdom Metazoa; phylum Chordata; class Chondrichthyes; order Orectolobiformes; family Hemiscylliidae; genus Chiloscyllium; species Chiloscyllium plagiosum. The sequence continues at coordinate 4,299,005 of NW_028270182.1, forward strand.
GAATCTGCCCCACCTTTCAATACAAGCATGGTCAATCATCCAATCTCAGTGTCCCACTCCTGCCCTCTCCCCATGCCCCTTGATGCTTTTAGCCATGTCCAGTTCCCTCTCGAATGTATCTAATGAACTGGCCCCAACAGCTTCGTGCGGGAGAGAATTCCACAGGTTTCCAATTCCCTGAGGGAAGAAATCCTTCCTCATCTCAGGCCTGACTGGCTTCCCCCTTATTCTTAGACTGTGACCCCCTAATTCTGGATTTCCCCCAACCACAGGAATACTCTATTCCCGATGAAGGGTTTATGCCTGAAACGTTGATTTTCCTGCTCCTTGGATGCTGCCTGGCCTGCTGGGCTTTTCCAGCCCCACTCTGATCTATATTCTGCCCGTGTCTAGCCTGTCCAGTCCCATCAGGATATGCTTCTGTGAGACTCCCCCCCACCCCACCCCACCCCCCCAATCCTCTAGATTCCAGGGAGTACAAGCCCAGTCAATCCAGTCTTTCCTCATCTGTCAGTGCTGCCATCCCAGGGATCAGTCTGATGAGCCTTCACTACACTCCCTCAGTAGCAAGAATGTCCTTCCTCAGACGAGGAGACCTGAACTGCACTCAGTACTCAAGGGGTGGCCTCACCGTGGCGCCATCACCAGAGGAGCCAGGGGGAAAGTAGAACCCCTTTAAAGATCAACGTTTCTGTGTTGGGGAATGGGGGAGACACAAAACGTATGTTTTAGAATCAGAATTAGCTTTATTGTCAAACGTACTGTTAGTGGATGGTTTACAAAGTCTCCACTTGCAGTGGTGCAAAGGTTTCTATGTACAAAATAGAGAGAACATGGCACAATACCGCGCAGAACAGGCCCTTCGGCCCTCAATGTTGTGCCGACCTGTGAACTATCCTCAGCTCGTCCCCCTACACTATCCCATCATCATCCATGTGCTCATCTAAGGATTGTTTAAATCTCCCTAATGTGGCTGAGTTGACTACATTAGCAGGTAGGGTATTCCTCACCCTTACCACCCTCTGAGTAAAGGACCTGCCTCTGACATCTGTCTTAAATCTATCACCCCGCAATTTGTAGTTATTCCCCCTCGTACAAGCTGACATCATCATCCGAGGAAAAAGACTTTCACTGTCTACCCTATCTAATCCTCTGATGTCTCTATAAATTAGGAAAATAAAGAATTAAAGGGACAGCATTACAAGTAAAGCCATGGAAGCCTGGGGCCTCAGAAAGTAAATAGTGATATCTTGCAAACAGCCCACATGACAGAAGAGGAGGTGTGGGGCATCTTAAAATGCATAAAGGGCAGACTCAGGGAAGGACAGCACTGGCATCTTAATGTTCCAGGGTATAGATGCGATAGGAAGGATAGAAAGTGGGGGGGGGGGGCGAGAGAGAAGGGGGAGCGGTGCTTTTGATTCGGGATAACATTAAGGCTGTACTCAGGCAGGATATTCCTGGGAAAACATCCAGGGAAGTTATTTGGGTGGAACTGAGAAATAGGAAAGGGATGATCACCTTATTGGGATTGTACACTAGATCTCCCAACAGTCAGCGGGAAATTGAGAAACAACTTTAGAAGGAGATCTCAGATACTGTAAGAATAATAGGGTGGTAGAAGTGGTTTTTTTTTAACTTTCCGAACGTAGACTGGGACAGCTGTAATGTGAAGGGTTTAGATGGAGTGGAACTTATTAAGAGTAACAAGAGCATTTTCTGATTCAGTATGTGGATGTACCTACTCAAGAAGGAGAGAAAGTTGACCTACTCGTGGGAAATAAGACAAGGGAGGTGACTGAGGTGTATGTGGGGGAGCACTTTGGAACCAGTGTCATAATTTTATTTGTTTTTAAATAGTGATGGAAAAGGATAGACCAGATCCAAAAGTTAAAGTTCTAAACTGGAGGAAGGCCAATTGTGACACTGGTCAGACTGGAGGCCTGTGACCAGTAGGCCTGTGCCACAAGGATCGGTGCTGGGTCCTCTACTTTTTGTCATTTACATAAATGATTTGGATGTGAGCATAAGAGGTACAGTTAGTAAGTTTGCAGATGACCACAAAATTGGAGGTGTAGTGGACAGCGAAGAAGGTTTCCTCAGATTACAACAGGATCTGGACCAGATGGGCCAATGGGCTGAGAAGTGGCAGATGGAGTTTAATTCAGATAAATGCGAGGTGCTGCATTTTGGGAAAGCAAATCTTAGCAGGACTTATACACTTAATGGTAAGGTCCTAGGGAGTGTTGCTGAACAAAGAGACCTTGGAGTGCAGGTTCATAGCTCCTTGAAAGTGGAGTCATAGGTAGATAGGATAGTGAAGAAGGCGTTTGGTATGCTTTCCGTTATTGGTCAGAGTATTGAGTACAGGAGTTGGGAGGTCATCTTGTGGCTGTACAGGACATTGGTTAGGCCACTGTTGGAATATTGCGTGCAATTCTGGTCTCCTTCCTATCGGGAAGATGTTGTGAAACTTGAAAGGGTTCAGAAAAGATTTACAAGGATGTTGCCAGGGTTGGAGGATTTGAGCTACAGGGACAGAGACAGAGAGAGGGGGGGGGGGGGGAGCCTTGGGAGGGGAGGAGAGAGAGTGAGAGTGAGTGGGGAATTTGGAGAGAGAGAGAGAGTGAGAGAGATTGGGGGAATTGGAGAGAGAGTGAGAGAATGGGGAACTGAAGAGAGAGCGTGGGGGACTTGGGGTGAGAGAGAGAGAGAGAGTGGGGGACTTGGGGCGAGAGAGAGAGAGAGAGAGTGGGGGACTTGGAGAGAGACAGAGATAGAGAGGGGGACTTGGAGAGAGAGAGAGAGTGAGAGAAAGAGTGGGGGACTTGGGGCGAGAGAGAGAGAGTGTGGGGGACTTGGAGAGAGAGAGACAGAGAGAGAGTGGGGGACTTGGGGGGAGAGAGAGAGTGGAGAGAGAGTGGGGGACTTGGAGAGAGAGACAGAGAGGGGGGGACTTCGAGAGAGAGAGAGTGAGAGAGAGAGTGGGGGACTTGGGGGGAGAGAGAGAGTAGAGAGAGAGTGGGGGACTTGGAGAGAGAGACAGAGAGGGGGGGACTTCGAGAGAGAGAGAGTGAGAGAGAGAGTGGGGGACTTGGAGAGAGAGAGAGAGACAGAGAGAGGGGGGACTTGGAGAGAGAGAGACAGAGAGAGAGAGAGATAGAGTGGGAGTGGGGAACATGGAGAGAGAGGGAGAGTGGAGACTTGGGGGGAGAGAGGGAGAAAGAGGGGTGCACTCAGAGATAGTGGGGGGAGCAGGATCAGAATGGGAGGGATGGAGGCTGGGGAGTAGAAGTGTTACTGTGGGCGGAGAGGGAGTCAGGGTGGAACTCAGTTTGAGTGCTCGCCTGGTGTAAACAAGGAGATAAAGGGAGGAGACGCTGCAGACTGTGATACATTTGAGAAATATTTCACACACGATACTGATCTCCGTAAACAGCCGGCCTGGAATCTGTTTGAATCTCACCTCCCAGGTTGGGCTGGCTGTAGGTGAAGTGATGTGAATCAAGGCAGGATGTTGTTAGCACTGAACCAGAGCTGCCACAGTGGCCCCTCAATCACGCGAGCAATGGGTGGATTCATCTGCTCGTTTCGTAGTGAGTGAGGGACACGCTCTCTCAGGGGATATGGGTGTCAGAGGCAGAGCCAAGTACCCTGCGATGGGAAAGGGAGCTAGTCACAGGCTGTGTCCAATCCATCCTTAAATAGCAGAGGAAAGGCCATTACCTCACGCTATTATCAGTGGGCTGTTAAGGCAGAGACCCAGGTAACGTTCTGGGGTCAAATCCTTCCATGGTAGATTGTGAATTCAATAATCTGGTATTCAGAGTCAAGTGATGATCATGAATCCATTGTTGGCAAAACCCCACCTGGGTCACTCATCCCTTCCCCAACAGGGAAGGAAACTGCCATCTTTACCTGGTCTGGCCTACATGTGACTCCAGACCCACAGCTGGCCTAGCCAATGACACTCTCACCCTGTGAATGAATGTTTTTAAAACTTGGAGGGAGAGAGAGAGAGAGAGAGAGAGAGGGGGGGGACTTGGAGAGAGAGAGACAGAGAGAGGGGGGGACTTGGAGAGAGACAGAGAGGGGGGGGACTTGGAGAGAGAGAGAGAGGGAGAGAGAGGGGGGACTTGGGGAGAGAGAGAGAGAGAGACAGAGAGAGCGGGGGACTTGGAGAGAGAGAGACAGAGAGAGAGGGAGAGAGAGGGTGGACTTGGAGAGAGAGAGAGACAGAGAGAGGGGGGGACTTGGAGAGAGAGAGAGAGGGAGAGGGAGGGGGGACTTGGGGAGAGAGAGAGACAGAGAGAGCGGGGGACTTGGAGAGAGAGAGAGAGAATGTGGGACTTGGGGAGAGAGAGAGAGAGAGAGAGAGGGAGAGTGGGGGACTTGGAGAGAGAGAGAGAGAGTTAGAGAGAGAATGGGGGACTTGGAGAGAGTCCCCCTGACTCTCTCTCTCTTTCTCTCTCTCCATCTCCTCCCAGAATAGAATGGGGATTGAACCCTTCACTGTGCAGTGGGCCCTAACCCCCTGGATCAATGGTGCTGGAAGAGCTCCAGGGAAGCTCAGACAAGCAGGAAGGACATCACCTCACCTTCCGCTTGGGGAGCCTGCAGCCGTCCTGACTCTTGGTGCTAAGATACGAAAGCCATGACCTCCCTGCGGACGGTTGTTTGTTTAGCTTTTTAGAAGCTGCACCATTTGGCAAATCGGACAATTGGTAAACTTTTGGGGGCAGAGTGGGGGTGGCAAATTATTGAATAAACTCTACCCACACCCACCCACGCACACCAACCATTCTCTGTACAAAATCTCTGCCCCTCATGTCTTTTTAAAACCTTTCTCCTCCCACCTTAACTCATGACCCCCACCCTGAGGGAACACCACCTGCCATTCACCTTATCTATGCCCCTCAGGATTTTATAAACCTCTGTAAGGTCACCTCTCAACCTCCTACGCTCCAGTGAAAACCTCCCAGCCTATTAGGGGCGGCACGGTGGCTCAGTGGTTAGCACTGCTGCCTCACAGCTCCAGGGACCCAGGTTCGATTCCTGCCTCGGGAGACTGTCCGTGTGGAGTTTGCACGTTCTCCCCGTGTCTGCGTGGGTTTCCTCCGGGTGCTCCGGTTTCCTCCCACAGTCCAAAGATGTGCAGGTCAGGTGGATTGGCCATGGGAAATTGCCCGTAGTGTTAGGTGCATTAGTCAGAGGGAAATGGGTCTGGGTGGGTTACTCTTCAGAGGGTCGGTGTGGACTGGTTGGGCCGAAGGGCCTGTATCCACACTGTAGGGAACCTAATCTAAAGAAAAGGCCCTAGACTAGTTTGGGAAACGTGATGGGCACAGATGAACAGCCTGTTTCCATGCTGGATGACTCTATGACTGAGATGGAGAGGTTTCTCGCTGCTGAGGGGTTTGAGAGATGTTGGAGTAGAAGGGGAAAGTGTGTCAGTCTTCATCAATGATCTCCAGAAATGAGAAAAGTGTCTGGAGAGTCTCTGTATCATCAGTTAATGATTAAATTCTCTATTCTACCAAATCAGCTTGTACCTCTGAGATGTGATCAAACACCTGCATCTCCAAACAGCCCCTGTTGGTGGAAGCTGGTGGAGCGAGTCATTTGAACCGTAGAAGGTTACTAAAGGAGACCTTTCAGCCTTTCACTTCCCTGCTATCTCCCTGGATGGTCTCTTCCCCTTTCCTGTATGACCCGACTGGACCCTGTGTACACCTGAGAATGCAGCCTGCAGTAGGCAGTGAAACTCAGAGTCTAGGTCAGTGCGGTATTGGAAAAGCACAGCAGGTCAGGCAGCATCCGAGGAGCAGGAAAATCAACATTTCAAGCGAAAGCCCTTCATCAGGAATAGACCTAGTAAAACTCAGTGCTCCGTCTGCTTCATCGTAAATCTTAGTTCAACTTAAATCCATCCAAGCCTAACAACAAACAAAGTACAGGCATTTTTATAAATCATGGTATTGTTTACCTGTAAATATAAATCTGGTATAGAGTACGGAGTGTAGACATCGGTTTAACTTCCTCCTAAAGCTGAGAGTATTTCCCTTTTCTCTACCCAGAATTACAAAGAATTTTCCAGTGTGGAAGCAGGCCATTCGGCCCACCTGAGCCATGCTAGTGGCTCGGTTAGCTGGTTTGTGACACCAACAGTGTGGGTCCGATTCCTGAAGGAGTCACTTCCTCCACCTCTCCCCTCGCTCAGGTGAAACCACCCCCCCAGTCCTCTCTGACTACTGAGGGTGTCCAGCAAAGATTCACCAAACTGACTCTGAGGATGGCAAACCTGACACATGAGGAGAGACTGGATCAGCTGGGCTTGGACTCACTGGAATTTGGGGGAATCTCTTAGAAACGTACAAAATCCTGACAGGACTGGACAGGCTGGACGTGGGCAGAATATTCCTGTTGCTGGAGGGAGTCCAGAATTAGGGGGATACAGTCTAGGAATAAGAGAGAAGTCAGTCAGGACTGTGATGGGGAAGGATTTCTTCCCTCAGGGAGTTGGGAACCTGTGGAATTCTCTCCCACAGGAAGCTGTTGGGGCCAGTTCATTAGATACATTCGAGAGGGAACTGGACATGATCCTTGTGGCTAAAGGGATTAAGGGGGATGGGGAGAAAGTGGGAGTGGGATACTGAGATTGTATTGAAGGGTGAGCAGGCTTGAAGGGCTGAATGGCCTACTCCTGCAGCTACCTTCTATGTTTTTGCATGATGAGAGGGCAGCCCTGTGATCCAGTGGGACTATGGTAAGTTTACCTTTATACAAGGCATCCCCCACACCTCTTTACCTGTGATAATCCTCAACACCACTGCCCCGTGTGATTGCCCCTTACTGTCCTCCTTAACCCCCCCCCGCCATGCCTCTCCCAGCCCAACTGCTTGTTCTGTGGTGCTGTGGAGTCCGTGGACCACGTGTATATTGGGTGTGGGCGTTTGCACTCCCTTTTTGATTTTCTGAAAAACCTTCTCCTCTGTTTTTGGCTGCACTTCAGTCCCACGCTCCTGATCTTTGGGCACCCGGTACGGAGGAAGGAGGGCAGGTCTGAAGACCTCCTCGTGGGTCTGCTCCTGAGCCTGGCCAAACTGGCCATCAACAGGTCCAGGCAGCGGGCCGTGGAGGGGGTCGTTAGGGCCAACTGCCTGCCCCTCTTCCGCGGTTACGTTAGGGCCCGGGTGTCCTTGGAGAAGGAGCACGCGGTGTCCACCAACACCCTGGAGTTGTTCAGGGAGAGGTGGGCGCCGCAGGGAGTGCAGTGCATCATTTCTCCCTCCAACTCTATTTTGATTTAGTCCCTACCCTCCCCCTCACTGTTTTGATCACACAGCACTGCCCTTCGATGTGAAGGGCAGTGTTTGTCACTGGCCACCCGGGTGTTTTCCTATCTTCCTGGTGGTGGAAATTTGAATAACGATTTGTGCACCTTGTGTCTCTCACTGTGTCTCACACCTGCACACACACCCCATGGGCGCTGGGGAAAAAATAAGCTCTACCGCAGTTAGGCGGTAGTGTGGGGGTAAAAATGAGACTAAGAGAAAATAAAAACACTCATGCCTCTGCAACCAACGTCCACAATTCCTGCTTTCTTCGCCTGAGGCCCACTGAAGATGTTACCTAGTAGGGTGACGAAACGTCTGGAAATGAACCTCCCAGCTCAGCGAGCAAATCTACATCCACATCCTCAACCTGAGCTACAAATCTTCTCAAAACTCACTACCAATTTCTTCATTTTGCCGGTGCTGAGGGAGAGATTATTGCCTTTACACCATATCACTAAGAACTCAATCTCCTTCCTGTACTCTGTCTTGTCGTTATATCCGGGCGAAGCATTAATAGAAAGCAGGAATTGTCAGCATTGCTTCGCCTGAGGCCCACTGAAGGTAGCAGGGTGACGAAACGTCTGGAAATGAACCTTCCAGCTCAACGAGCAAACCTATACCCAGAAGAAATTGGTAATTGACTTCAGGAAGCAAAATGGAGGGCACACCCCAGTCTACATCAACGATGCTGAGGTGAAGGTGGTCCAGAGCGTCAAGTTCCTGGTAGTGATGGTCACAACAATCTGTCCTGGTCCACCCATGTCGATACATCTCTACTTCCACAGGAGGCTAAAGAAATTCAATATCAATTTTTATAGATGCATTCTATCTGGATATGTCACAGTGTGGTATGGCCAAGATTGTAAGAAACTACACAGTGTTGTGAACACATCCCAGTCCATCACGCAAACCAGCCCTCCATTCATTAACTCCATTAACGGTTCCCACTGCCTCAGGGAAGCAGCCAACATAATCAAAGACCCCTCCCAATCAGCTATACTCTCTTTCACCCTCTTCCATCAGGCAGAGGATATAAAAGTTTGAATACATGTATGGATAGATTCAAGAACAGCTTCTTCCTGGCTGTTATTAGACTTCTGAATGGATCTCTGAAATCCCACTACTCTGTACCTCTCGGTATCTTCTCTGCGCTGTAACACTGTACTGTGCACTCTGTCCTGCTACCCCGATGCACTTTGTGCGGTACAGTCTGTCAGTACAACACGCACTTTTCACTGGATCCCAGTACACATGACAATAAATCAAATCAAATCAACCCAACCCATCACACCATAAACTTTCAAACTATTTTTAATCCACTTGTTCAGGCACATTGCGAAACACCTCTGGAATAGGTGGGTCTTGAATCCAAAGCCTCCTGCCCCAGAGGCAAGGACATCACCACTGCACCACAAGACTCAACAGTGAAAGTGCAAATCCTAACCACTACATCACCAGGGCAGGTAATAAAATTCATTGTCTAACCGCTCAGACGTAACGAGGGGCTCCCCCTCCCAGATAGATACCAACTGACTGTGGCTCCTGTACAATTCCCATTGTTTCTCAGATACTCTGAATATATCTTAAAGGAGGTTCCCCACTGAAACATTCAATCCCCTACATCTACATGGAGCCTGGAGCATGGTTTCTACAGGATGCTTAACCAGTGTTACTCAGAGGGGTTTAGGCTAACTAGTTACTCAGTGAGACTGGAGAGGGTTTAGGCTAACTAGTTACTCAGTGAGACTGGAGAGAGTTTAGACTAACTAGTTACTCAGTGATGTTGGAGAGGATTTATACTAATCAGTTAATCAGTGATATTGGAGAGGGTTTAGACTAGTTACTCAGTGTTATTGGACAGAGTTCAGACTAACTAGATAATCAGTGACATTGGAGAGGATTTGGACTAACTAGTTAAATCAGTGATGGTGGAGAAGTGCTGCCTGAGTTGAGGTTTCTAAAGGGAATTGGATCAGTGACTGAGAAGGAAGAGCGTGCTGTGGGGTTCGAGGCTGCAGGACGAGGGACTGCAGCTGCAGACAAGATAGACTGAATGGCCTCCTTTTGCAATTCTGTGATTTGATTGAATCTGTGTCCCCTGCCCTTTCAGATCACAATGACACCCTGTTAAAAACAAAATCCTGTCCTGTTTGAGGGTTTTGCTGGTCAGTGACCTCCCGCTGCTTTAACACCAGTGGACCCGACACCTGTCTCTGTGGTTATTTGGGGAAGGGGCGTCCAAGTTTGAACCCAATGACCAATTTGAATGTGAAAAGCATCATAAAGTGAAGCAGTCGACAGTGCTGTGAAACCGGCAGGGGGATGTGAAAAGGTGTTAGCAGGGTCATATTCACACCTTCAGGGGATTAGTGATTATCTAACCCCCTCTGATGATGTGGAGGAGCCAGGCTTGGACTGGGATGGACAAAGTTAAAAACCACGTAACACCAGGTTATAGTCCAACAGGTTTATTGGGAAGCACTAACTTTCGGAGCGCTGCTCCTTCAGATGGTTGGGAAACAGGATTATAAGACACAGAATTTATAGCATGACATTGTAATCTTTTGCTCTAAATTCTGTGTCTTATAGTTCTCCTTCACAACCACCTGATGAAAGAGCAGTGCTCCAAAAGCTAGCTCCTCAAATGAGACCGACTATGATCACTATCCGTTTACTAGTTGCCCCCCCTTGAGAAGGTGGGGGTGAGCTGCCTTCTTGACCCACTGCAGTCCATGTGCTGGAGGGTAGACCCACAATGTCCCTGAGGGAGGGAATCCCAGGATTCTGACCCAGCCACACTGAGGGAACGGCGATATATTCCCAAGTCAGGATGGTGAGGGGCTCGGAGGGGAACTTGCAGGGGGTGGGGTTCCCATGTACCTGCTGCCCCTTGTCCTTCTGGATGGAAGTGGCCGTGGGTTTGGAAGGTGCTGCCTGAGGATCTTTGATGAGTTTCTGCAGTGTATCTTGTAGCTGGTACACACTGCTGCTACTGAGCGTCGGTGGGTAAGGGAGGGAGGGGATGTTTGTGGGTGTGGGGTCAATCAAGCGGGGGCTGCTTTGTCCCTGGATGGTGTCGAGCTTCTTGAGTGTAAAGTTGGTATTTTGTAAAGGTGGTATTTAGACACCTAGAAAATTACAGGACAGGAGGGAGGTCATTCAGTCCTTCATCAAATCCTGCAAAACAAAATACAACAACCTTGTACCACCTTCCTAGATATAGGGAATAGTCAGCAAGCAAGGCCACTCAGCCCCTTGCACCTACTGTCATTCAGTACAATCATGGCGGGTTTGATTACTCCACATTGCCCTGATAAGCAAGGAAGTGAAAATCTCATCAAGTATCTAACAGAAGATCAGGGCAGGAGTGGGCCATTCGGCCCTCTGAGCCTATTCTATCGTTCAACACAAGCATGACTGATCAACAGTCCCCTGTTTCTGCTGAGGACAAATTACTGCAGATGCTGGAATCTGTATTTAAAGAAGCTGTGCTGGGGATCCCAGTGAGTCAGGCAGCATCCCTGGGGGGAGAGGGACCGCGAGCTAATGTCAACTCTCAACAGTCACTTGGCCTAGAAACGTTAGCTTGTTGTCTCTGGGTGGATGTTACCCGAGCCGCTGGGATCTCCAGCATTTTTTGCAATCTTTCATCCCTTTAGCCCGAAGAACTAGAATCCCTACACCGTGTGGAAGAGGCCATTCGGCCCATCGGGTCCACACTACCCCTCCAAAACCAGCTTCCAACCCAGACCTACCCTTACCCTATAACCCTGCATTTCCCATGGCCAAGCCACCCAATCTTGCACGCTATTTAAGAGTAGCCAATCTGAACCTAATCTTTGGACCGTGGGAGGAAACCCATGCAGACATGGGGCAGTGTGTGTGGGTGGGGGTGAGGAATTTGCACAGGCACCCCAGGGTGGAATCGAACCCAGGTCCCTGGCGCTGAGTCATCCAATATAATTCCTTCAGAGTTGCATCCAATGCATTTACGTCCTCAAATAAACTTTGAAAAATGACCAATGAATCTGACTAGTACCTTGTTGAATATTAAAGGGAAAACAAACTGGTTTTAATATCATTTAGATATAGGAAGAAAGAAATGGACAAAAACAGATTTAATAAGAGGGGGAAAAAAAATCTTTAATTCCATTCGTGAACAGTTTTGTTTTCCAACCAGTTGAAATCGGGAGCTCAACACAACACCCCCAACTTCAACGACAGATCCTTTAAACAAATTTCACATTTTAAAAATTTTAAAAAAAGGAGGGGGTGATTGAGATATAAGGAGGACAACCTCACAACCTTCCTGAATAGCTTATGCTCGAAAGCGTCGACTCTCCTGCTCCTGGGATACTGGCTGAGTGGCTGTGCTTTTCCAAATTCACAACCAAATTACAAAATAGTTACAATTCTCCCCTCCAGAAGAAAAATAAGAGGGAGCAACAGCATTGTTTGTTTTTCATACAATGCCTCACATATTGACACAAGTCAAAAGATAAAAAATTAAACTGAACATAATTTATTCTAAACAAATAAAGACCCGCCTCCAGTCAGCACCTTCGGATTATTTTTCCCCCTCTGGGAATTCATCACGTGTGTGTCTGCCAGATTTCTGAAAATTGAAGTTTTAGAGCATAGGGATTGCTTTTAAAAAGCAAAACGATCAATAGTTCCAGTTTCTCTCTCTCTCACCCCCACCCACTGTAAGACAGTGATAAACAAACGAACGGTCAGTCTCCAAAGAGAGTCTCAACCTGTGGCAAACACTGACACAGTCAAGGGAGAGACAAAGATTCCGAACGTAAGTCACTGACAAACAGATTTAAAGCGCTCAGTCTCACCAGTATCTCTGGACACTGAGACTGAAAAGACTGAAATCTCAGGGAGGAACAGAGACATTCTGACACACAGGTATGCCCCTAAATCCGACATTCAAATGGTTTTATCTCAATGCAGTATCCACGATTGCTAGCTCAGGGCTTTGAAAGGTGATCCAACAGACCACAACATTCTGCGCAAACATCGATAAATACTTAAAAGTCTGAAGAGATATGATCGCTTTTTACCCCCCACATGAACAGGCGCATAAAAAAAAAAGCAGCATGTTAGATAGAATTACATCTCAGGACATGCTCCCACTTGACTGGCCGCACCTCGCCCACTGTTAGGTCTTGTTATCGAGAGGCAAAGCGGCGTTAAAGGCGACTGTGGATATATATTTTAAAACCCTAGTGATATCAGTATTTAAGAACAGGATATAATGGCAACAAATTGAGGCTTCGTATTAATTCCATTAAAAATCTTAGCTACTGAAACGCAGCTTGCTGGTTTGGTCGTTGGGGGTAGAATGTAATGAGACTGGCTGGGTCTGTTCACACAGGCAAACCTAACAGAACCCTTTGCAAGATTTCCCAAGCTACGTTACCAGGCTGAAGGAAATGCCCAACCTGGTAGACAGGTTGAAACTCCAAAAAAAGGGAAGAACACTGTGGCAAAGCCAATGCTCAGCGAGTGAGTGAGTATTAAACAAGAAACTCTACACTGGATAAAACATAGCCCTACACTTAAAACCAAAGAAAAAAAGACCCTCCAAAACCTATTCCGATATTTCAATCCCAGTAAAATCAAAGATAATACTCGGGGGAGGAATCAAAGAGATAACTCTTTAAAAAGTCAATAATGCCATCGTTTTTTTCCCCCCAAAAAAATTTTCACCACATCCCCATACATCATCAATTGGAGAACGTCTTCAACAGGTATATACATCTATTGTCAACGGGGGAAAGACACCAAAAAAAACCATAATCTATTCAAGAGGAGAGGAAACAATTTCACCCTCTTCCCCCTAAAATATTATATATACACAGCATCAATTCGGATGGAGGAGCATTTTCACGTTAAACCTAAAAAGAAACAAACCATCTATTCCAAAACAAAAGGGAAACATTTTCATCAAAATTTGAAGGTGGAGAAACATTTTCATCTTTAAAAAAATGTCATGTACACATACACAGCAGCATTTATTCAAAAAGAGGGAACAATTATCAAAAATACACACATCTATTCTGGGAGGAATAACATTTTCAGCTTAATAAAAAGTTATATATACACAGGAGCTATTCAAAAAAGGAACCATTCATCAAAAATATACACATCTATTCCAGGTGGAACAACATTTTCAGCTAAAAACAAAATGATATATACACACAGGATCTATTCAAAAAGAGGGAACAATTATCAAAAATACACATCTATTCCGGGTGGAATAACATTTTCAGCTAAAAAAAAAATTATATATACACAGGATCTATTCAAAAAGAGAACATTCATGAATATACACATCTACTCCGGGTGGAATTATGTTTTAAAAATCTAAAGAAAGTCTGTATACAGGATCTATTCAAAAAGGGGGAAACATTTACCAAAAATATACATAATTATTCAGAATGGAACAACATTCTTCAGCTAAAAAATATATACATTTATTCTTTTTGTTTTAAAAAAGTTCCTTCCAAGTGAGTCGGGGTGGTAGATGTGTGGGTGGGTGTGTTTTCCCCCTAGTCCCCAGTGTTTAGATGTGAGTGAGGGGCACCGTGCCATTCAATGGCATGTTCTGGTAGTGTTGAGGGATGGGGTGATAGCTCCTGTGACCCAGCAGCGCCTCCTGGCTGCCGTCGCTGGGGATGTACAGACTGAGCATGTCTCGAAGTTCCCCTGGCAGGGCCCCCCGCGCCTGCGCACCGCCAGTGCCGGCGGCCGGCTTGGACATGGCGGACGGCGGCGGCTGGTGAAGATGGCGGCCGTAGGCGGAAGGCGGCGGGGCGAGGCTGTAGACCGACGTCGAGCCGTTCAGGTAAGCCTGGGAGGGCGGGGACGACGACGACGATGATGAAGATGACGATGACGACGAGGCGGCGGCGGCGGCGTACGGCAGTTCGTAGCGCGGCTGCAGCGGCGGGTACGGGGCCTGGGGGGAGGGGGAGGAGGAGGCGGAGGCCGCCGCCTGGGGGCAGCTCTGCGCCTGCGCCGCGTCGGCCGCCGGGTAGCCCCCGCCTGCCGCGCATGCGGGCGGCAGCGGGTCAGGGGTCAGGAACGCCCCTGGCCCCGCCCCCCAGGGGTACGGGCTTCCGCTGGGTCCTGGCGCCAGGAGCGCGGCGCCCCCGCCGGCCGCCGCCGCCGCCACCAGCGAGAACTTGCCGTCGTTCCTGGGCGGCGCCTTGCTCTTCCTCCGCGGGCGGTACTTGTAGTCCGGGTAGTCCTTCATGTGGACGGCGCGCAGCCTCTTGGCCTCGTCGATGAACGGGCGCTTGTCGGCGTCGCTGAGCAGCTTCCACTCGGCCCCCAGCCTCTTGCTGATCTCCGAGTTGTGCATCTTGGGATGATCCTGTGCCATCTTCCTCCTCTGGCCCCGGGACCACACCATGAAGGCGTTCATCGGCCTCTTCACCTTGTCCGCCTCCAGCTTGGCGCCGGCCGCCTTCAGCTCCAGCTCCAGCTCCTGCTCCTGCTCCAGCTCCAGCCCGCTGTACATCTGCACAGGAAGATCCCACAGGAGCACACACACAGACAGACACACAGGGAGAGAGGGTGGGGACTCTGTGTCACAGGGGAGGAAGAAAAGTTCAGGTACCACATCTCCCCGCTTATTATACCGGTTAAAACAGCCCCCCCCTCTCTCTCTCTCCCCTGCAGCCAATCATTGGCCAAACAGACTCTTAAGACACACCCATGCAATGACGTCAGGCTTCAGGATTAACATAACAAGGGGGTGGGTCCACAAAGTCTCAAGTTTCTTCCCTCTCCCCCCCCCTCCTCTCTGTGTGTCTCTCTCCCTCTCTGTCTTCTCTCCCCCCCCCCTCTCCCCTCCCTCCCTCCCTCTCCCCCTCCCTCCCTCCCTCCCTCTCCCCTCCCCTCTCTCCCCCTCCCCTCCCCTCTCTCCCCCCCCTTCCCTCCCTCCCCCCCTCTCCCCTTCCCTCCCTCCCCCTTCCCTCCCTCCCCCTCTCTCTCTCCCCTTCCTCCCTCCCATTCCCTCTCTCCCTCCCTCCCTCCCTCTCTCCCTTCCTCCCTCTCTCTCCCCTCCCTCCCTACCTCTCCCCTCCCTCCCTACCTCTCCCCTCCCTCCCTCTCCCCTCCCTCTCCCCTCCCTCTCTCCCCTCCCTCCCTCTCCCCTCCCTCCCTCCCTCCCTCTCTCCCTCCTCCCTCCTCTCTCCCTCCCTCCCTCCCTCTCTCCCTCCCCTCTCTCCCTCCCCCTCTCTCCCTCCCTCTCTCTCTCCCCCTCTCTCTCCCCTTCCCTCCCTCCCCCTCTCTCTCTCCCCTTCCCTCCCTCCCCCTCTCTCCCTCCCCTTCCCTCCCTCCCCTTCCCTCCCTCTCTCCCTCCCTCCCTCCCTCCCACTCTCTCCCTCCCTCCCACTCTCTCCCTCCCCTCCCTCCCTCTCCCCCCCTCCCCCTCCCTCCCTCTCCCCCCCTCCCCCTCCCTCCCTCTCCCCCCCTCCCCCCTCCCTCCCTCTCCCCCCCTCCCCCTCCCTCCCTCTCCCCCCCTCTCCCCCCCTCCCTCCCTCTCCCCCCCTCTCCCCCCCTCTCCCCCTCCCTCTCCCCCCCTCTCCCCCTCCCTCTCCCCCCCTCTCCCCCTCCCTCCCTCTCCCCCTCCCTCCCTCCCTCTCTCCCTCCCTCCCCTCCCTCTCTCCCCCTCTCCCCCTCCCTCCCTCCCTCCCTCCCCCTCCCTCCCTCCCTCCCTCTCTGTCTCTCTCTCCCCCTCCCTCCCTCTCTCTCTGCCAGTCAAGAAACCTCCCAGGACATCTTAACAAGTGCGCTGGCTGGATTTGCCAATTTATAAAAAGCCCACCCTGACAATTTTCAAAAGAGGGAACTTGCTCTGTTTGTCTTTGGGGGGGCGGACTGGGGAACTTCAGTCTCCTTTAGAAATTAGCAACATGAGGTTTGCTTCAGTATGCAGGGGGGTGGAAGGTGAGCTAGTGGTCTAAATGCCCCAGTGCAGGGATGCGGCGGGGGGTGGGGGACGACCATAAAGGTTGGTCAGATTATTTGAAGGAGCCTCTTAAGGGGTGGGGAGGGGAGGGTTTTGGGGAGGGTATTCCAGAGCCAAGGGTCCCAAGCAGTGGTGGAGCAACAGACATGGGAAAGCTCAAGGGGACAGAATAAAAAGAACACAAAAATGCAAAGAGGTGTAGGGGCTGGAGGGGGTTACAGAGATAGGGAGGGGGTGTAGGGGCTGGAGGGGGTTACAGAGATAGGGAGGGGGTGTAGGGGCGGGAGGGGGTTACAGAGATAGGGAGGGGGTGTAGGGGCTGGAGGGGGTTACAGAGATAGGGAGGGGGTGTAGGGGCTGGAGGGGGTTACAGAGATAGGGAGGGGGTGTAGGGGCTGGAGGGGGTTACAGAGATAGGGAGGGGGTGTAGGGGCTGGAGGGGGCTACAGAGATAGGGAGGGGGTGTAGGGGCTGGAGGGGGTTACAGAGATAGGGAGGGGGTGTAGGGGCTGGAGGGGGCTACAGAGATAGGGAGGGGTTGTAGGGGCTGGAGGGGGCTACAGAGATAGGGAGGGGGTGTAGGGGCTGGAGGGGGTTACAGAGATAGGGAGGGGTGTAGTGACTGGAGTGGGTTACAGAGATAGGGAGGGGGTGTAGGGGCTGGAGGGGGTACAGAGATAGGGAGGGGGTGTAGGGGCTGGAGGGGTTACAGAGATATGGAGGGGGCTACAGAGATAGGGAGGGGGTGTAGAGGCTGGAGGGGGTTACAGAGATAGGGAGGGGGTGTAGGGGCTGGAGGGGGCTACAGAGATAGGGAGGGGGTGTAGGGGCTGGAGGGGGCTACAGAGATAGGGAGGGGGTGTAGGGGCTGGAGGGGGCTACAGAGATAGGGAGGGGGTGTAGGGGCTGGAGGGGGTTACAGAGATAGGGAGGGGGTGTAGGGGCTGGAGGGGGTTACAGAGATAGGGAGGGGGTGTAGGGGCTGGAGGGGGCTACAGAGATAGGGAGGGGTTGTAGGGGCTGGAGGGGGCTACAGAGATAGGGAGGGGGTGTAGGGGCTGGAGGGGGCTACAGAGATAGGGAGGGGGTGTAGGGGCTGGAGGGGGCTACAGAGATAGGGAGGGGGTGTAGGGGCTGGAGGGGGTTACAGAGATAGGGAGGGGTGTAGGGACTGGAGTGGGTTACAGAGATAGGGAGGGGGTGTAGGGGCTGGAGGGGGTTACAGAGATAGGGAGGGGGTGTAGGGGCTGGAGGGGGTTACAGAGATAGGGAGGGGGTGTAGGGGCTGGAGGGGGTTACAGAGATAGGGAGAGGGTGTAGGGGCTGGAGGGGGTTATAGGGAGAGGGTGTAGGGGCTGGAGGGGGTTATAGGGATAGGGAGGGGATGTAGGGGCTGTAGGGCTTTACAGAGATAAGGAGGGATATAGGGGCTGGAAGGACTTACAGAGGAAGGGAGGGGTAGGGTTGGGAGAGATCGCTGAGATAGACAGGGTTGGGACTGGGAGAGATTACCGAGATAGGGAGGAGTGTAAGGGCTCGAGGAGATTATAGAGGTAGGGAGGGGTGGGGCTGGCTGGGCGAGATCATAGAGATAGGAACAGGTGTGGGGCTGAGCGTGAGGTCATGGTGTGATTCAGATCTAAATGTGAGAATTTAAAACCGATCCAGCTGGGTTGGTAGTCTGTAAGCATGGGGTAATTTATAACTGAGTTACACTATGAGGTCTGAGTATGGGATGAGGTGAATTCAGAGGTCAGGCCTCGTCAATTCCAGCCTCTTGAGTGTCCTCCCCCCAATCTCTGTTGGTGGCCATGATTGACCTGGGAACTTGAACCCTGGAATTCTCTAACTCCCTTCGGATGCTCCGTTAAGTCCACTCTTCATGACTGACCTTTTGGTCACTACCCTTAGTATTTTCTGATGTGGCTTGGTATCAAACTCTGTCGGTTTAGAATCCTGAGTTGGAATGCGTTACTGTGTAACAGGTGCTACGCAAATGCAAGATTCTGCGGTGGGCAGTTGGATCATTCAGAAGTGAGATGCTTGTATTACAGAATCAGGGGCATGGTCCACCAAGGGATGTGGAATTGAATGGAAGGAATTGAGGGCCAGACCAAATTCAGAGCACTGAAAAACCGCCTCTTGTTCCTGAAAGGGCTTCTTCTTGTAACAGACTCGAGGGGCTGAATGGCCTCCTGTTCCTGTGTCCATAAAGGGACTGGACAAGGTTACAGAGGTCAGGACAGTCAAAGCAGTTGAATGAGATTACAGAGCTAGGGAAGGGTGTAGGGTTGGGGGTGATCTTATGAAGAGATAAGATATGAGGGGCTGAATGGTCTCCTACTGCACCTGAACATAACCCAGAAAGGCGTGTCCATACCGCATGAGTGAATTTAAAAGAACTGCAGCTGGCATTACCCGGAAATTGAGCTGAAATTGGGACCTTGCTGAGTAAAGTTCTCTCTCTGGGATCTTATAAGACCATGTTGTAAGCAACATGTAAACAGGCGATTCACAGGCAGAGATTGATGGGAGTCCAATCAGAATAACATCAGAACAGGGAGCGTTTTACTATTGGGAAAGACGTAAACAGACTGCCAGTCTTCCTTCTGGAAAAGAGAAGGCTAAACCATGAGAAAGGTCTTTAAAATTATAAAGGAGGTTCAATAGGGAAGACGTTTATAAAATCCTTCGGGCGACTGTCTGTGTGGAGTTTGCACATTCTCCCCGTGTCTGCGTGGGTTTCCTCCGGGTGCTCCGGTTTCCTCCCACAGTCCAAAGATGTGCGGGTAGGGTGGATTGGCCATGCTCAATTGCCCCATAGTGTTAGGTATGTTAGTCAGTGGGAAATGGGTCTGGGCGGGTTAGTCTTTGGAGGGTCGGTGTGAACTGGTTGGGTCGGTGTGAACTGGTTGGGTCGGTGTGAACTGGTTGGGCTGAAGGGCCTGTTTCCACACTGTAGGGAATCTAATCTAATTAGGTACAGTTACAACGTTTAAAAAACATTATTTAAAAAAAAGTATGTGAATAAGAAATGTTTGGAGGGATATGGGCCAAGCGCAGGCCTGTAGTTTGGGATTATGGTCAGCATGGACTGGTTGGACCGAAGGGTCTGTTTCTGTGCTTTTCAGTGACTCTATGACTATGGCTAAAATGTCTCCATCTGTGGGGGAGAGCAGAACTTGGTGCCATTGTTACAAGATACTCCCTAATAAACTGAAGGGGCGACTGCACTGTTGGAGGGCCAGGACTGGGGGAGGTGTGACTTCCTGCTGTCATGTGATCAATATTCACTTCTCCATGAACAGAACTGAAAATTGACCTGGTTCATACCAAAAAATGCAACTCTTGTTCCATCCATTGCAAGACCATTTCTTCAAAATATTACCTCATTGGCCGCAAAGCTGCTTGGGGTCATTTGGTGGTCATGACAGGAGCTACACAAATGCAACACCTTCACATGGAACGTTGTGGTCTTACCGTGGTTTTATCATGGGGTAGGGGCTCAGTAAGAGAAGGGGAGCAGGGCGTGCGGTGCCTGTCTATGGCAATAAGAGCAGATGACGTTTTAAGGTAGTGTTAAGTGGGGGAAATCCTGTTGAGCTTACAGTGAAAAACCGAAACCCAGGGCCACCCAGAAAAGGGTCACGTTGGGCTGGAAATGTTATCTCCCTCACCACAGATACTGATGAGTTCCTCCAGCCCTTTTAGTTTTTGTTTCTGATCCGCAGTACCTTGCTGTTACGTAGTGAGGATTATCTCAGTGCCGCAGTTTGGCGTTCAGCTGGAGGGGAGTGTGAGAGTGATCAAAATGCACAGTGTTACCTCTGGTTTGCTCATGGTCATCTTCTCAAATTCTGACCCTCCCAGAGGCCTGCTTACTGTAAAGTTTGCGATTGGACCAAAGTCCCTGTTCTAATTCCCTAATCGCAAAATCCAGGCTGGAAACTGCTTCCTTTTTCCCAACAGTTTTTATTTGCAAAGAAAAATATTTACGGTCCTGATTTTATTTGGGTGATTGTCTCCTGCTCTCATGGTCCCTTTGAGATGCAGAATGTGAGCAGCCAGCCATTAATATTAATGATTCGGGTGGGGGAGGGTTCGGGATTTGGCTCAGCGTTTTTATGTGTTCCCTGTGTATTTTGCAGGTGCTTGCCCTGTTTGATCGACAGCCCCTGTCACTGCTCCATTGATGTTCTTCCACGGTCTCCCAGGCAACTGGGCTGTCCTCATTCTTCCCAGTTTCAGACTCATTGCCAGTTTAAACCTCTTGTTCCACCCCCGTCACCGGGTAACCAGCATGATGCAACAAAATAAATCGATTTAGAAGATTTCAGAACTGCATTTTCTGCTTTGAAACTCTGCGGTCTTCCCACAAATGATTTCATTTATGTTTCTTTCTAAATGTACCTGATCAAACACCAACTTCTTATTTGCAGAGAGAATGAAACAAAACTTTATTTTTCAGTTTGTTGTCTTCCTCTTTCACTTTCTATAATTCAATCTCAAACTTTTTCTCCTTTAGGTCTTACAATCTCTTGTCTTTCATTCTCCCCCCCTTTCAATTCTCTTTCTTCTCCATTTCTCTCTCTCTCTCTCTCCCCTCACTCATTCTTTCTCTTATTGTTTGTCTTGTTCTTTCTGTTTCGCGCCATCTCACTTGTTTTCTCTCCTCTTCCCTCTCTTCTCCACCTCTCCTGTTCTTTCATTCTCATTCTGTCTCTCTTAGAGTCAGCCAGCACAGAAACAGACCCTTCGGCCCAACCAGTCCGTGCTGACCATAATCCCAAACTAAACTAGTCCCACCTGCCTGCTCCTGGCACATACCCCTCCAAACCCTTCCCTATTCATCTAATTATCTAAGTGTCTTTAAAGATTCTCTTGCTCTCTCTCACACATACAGTCATAGGGATGTACAGCACGGAAACAGACCCTTCGGTCCAACCCATCCATGCTGACCGGTTATCCCAACCCAATCTAGTCCCACCTGCCAGCACTTAGCCCATATCTCTCCAAACCCTTCCTATTCATATACCCATCCAGATGCCTTTTAAATGCTGCAATTGTACCAGCCTCCACCACTTCCTCTGGCAGCTCATTCTACACACGTACCACCCTCTGTGTGAAAAAGTTGCCCCTTACGTCCCTTTTGTCAGGTGTCAGTCATTGTGTTATGCCACATCTTATCAAATTCTCCATGTTATAGCGTCTTTAAAAATTAATTCATTCACAGGACGAGAGTCCAGCATTTACTGTCATAGAGTCACGGACCCTCCCACCCCAGGAAAAAGACCATGTCCACCCATCCTATCCAGCCCCTCATGATTCTACAAACCTCCCCATCCCTAATTGCCCAGAGAGCAGTTAAGAATCAACCAGACAGGGGAGGCTGTGCCTTATTAGTGTTATTGCTGGGCTGTTAACCCAGAGACCCTGATAATGATCTGGGGACCTAGGTTCTAATCCCACCATGACAGACGGTCAAATTTGAATTAAATTAAAAAAAACTGTAATTAAAAGTCTAATGATGGCCATGAAAACATTGTCAATTATCATGAAAACCCATCTGGGTCACTAATGTCCTTGAGGGAAGGAAACTGCCATCCTTACCTGGTCTGGCCTCCACGGGACTCCAGACCCACAGCAAGGTAGTTGGCTCTTCACTGCCTTCTGGCTTTCAAAGGATGGGCAATAAATGCCTACCTAGCCAGCGGAGCCCTCATCCTGTGAATGAATGAATAAAAACACACATTGCTGTGAGTCTATAGTCATGTGTAGGCCAGACTGGGTAAGGATGGCAGCTTCCTTCCCGAAAGGACATTAGCCACTTTCATTCACACACTTGAGGCTGTTACAAAGCCTGTATGAGAGCAGTCAGCGTGTGGAGCCATATGAATGACTGAATGTTTCTGTCAGGCCCTATAGGTGATTCCAGGTCCACACTTCTGTAGGTGAGTGGCTGTGTGGGTCTGAGCAGTGCCCCAGCTGCAGCCTAAAGCAGGCCTGAATCTCCCTGTGCCAACTGGAGACTGAGACTCAGGGCCAACCATCCCCTGATGTGCCCATCCTGAACAGCCGCAGTTTGTTGACACAATACACACGCCAAATCGACAAGTGAAATGACATTGAGTTAGTAGGAACCTGGAAGATTTTCATAGGGTTACAGGTGGTCACATATTATGCAGTAGGATCAGGTTTACATCAGCTCTCAGTAACTCTCTCAAACAGATACTTACACAGACACAATTACATTCTGTAAACTCCTCCCGCACACAATCCTTCCCTATCCTTGTAACCTCCTCCCACCCCTACACCCCTCCCTATCTCTATAGACGCCTCCAGGTCCGACACCCCTACCTATCCCTGTAACCTCCTCCCACCCCTATACCCCTCCCTATCTCTGTAAACTCCTCCAGGTCCGACACTCCTACCTAACCCTGTAACCTCCTCCCACCCCTACACCCCTCCCTATCTCTATAAACTCCTCCAGGTCCGACACCCCTACCTATCCCTGTAACCTCCTCCCACCCCTACACCCCTCCCTATCTCTATAAACTCCTCCAGGTCCGACACCCCTACCTATCCCTGTAACCTCCTCCCACCCCTACACCCCTCCCTATCTCTATAAACTCCTCCAGGTCCGACACCCCTACCTAACCCTGTAACCTCCTCCCACCCCTACACCCCTCCCTATCTCTATAAACTCCTCCAGGTCCGACACCCCTACCTAACCCTGTAACCTCCTCCCACCCTTACACCCCTCCTCATCTCTATAAACTCCTCCAGGTCCGACACCCCTACCTATCCCTGTAACCTCCTCCCACCCCTACACCCCTCCCTATCTCTATAAACTCCTCCAGGTCCGACACCCCTACCTAACCCTGTAACCTCCTCCCACCCTTACACCCCTCCTCATCTCTATAAACTCCTCCAGGTCCGACACCCCTACCTAACCCTGTAACCTCCTCCCAACCCTACACCCCTCCCTATCTCTATAGACGCCTCCAGGTCCGACACCCCTACCTATCCCTGTAACCTCCTCCCACCCCTACACCCCTCCTCATCTCTATAAACTCCTCCAGGTCCGACACCCCTACCTATCCCTGTAACCTCCTCCCACCCCTACACCCCTCCCTATCTCTATAGACGCCTCCAGGTCCGACACCCCTACCTATCCCTGTAACCTCCTCCCACCCCTACACCCCTCCTCATCTCTATAAACTCCTCCAGGTCCGACACCCCTACCTATCCCTGTAACCTCCTCCCACCCCTATACCCCTCCCTAATTCTGTAACCCCCTCCAGCCCCTACACCCCTCCCTATCTCTAATCTCCTCCCATCCCTGCAACCCTCCCTATCTCTATAAACTCCTCCAGATCCTACACCCCCTCCCTATCTCTGTAAACCCCTCCAGCCCCTACACCCCCTCCCTATCTCTGTAACCCCCGCCAGCCCCTACACCCCCTCCGGCCCCTACACCCCCTCCCTATCTCTGTAACCCCCTCCGGCCCCTACACCCCCTCCCTATGTCTGTAACCCCCTCCGGCCCCTACACCCTCCCTATCTCTGTAACCCCCTCCATCCCCTCCCGATCTCTGTAACCCCCCTACAGCCCCTACACCACCTCCCAATCTCTGTAACCTCCTCCGGCCCCTACACCCCCTCCCTATCTCTGTAACCCCCTCCAGCCCCTACACCCCCTCCCTATCCCTGTAACCTCCTCCAGCCCCTACACCCCCTCCCTATCCCTGTAACCCCTCCCAGCCCCTACACCCCCCGCCCTATCTCTGTAACCCCCTCCAGCCCCTGTATCCCGCCCTATCTCTGTAACCCCCTCCAGCCCCTGTATCCCTCCCTATCCCTGTAACCCCCTCCAGCCCCTATATCCCTACCTATCCCTGTAACCCCCTCCCACCTCTACACCCCTCCCTATCTCTATAACCTCCTCCAGGTCCGACACCCCTACCTAACCCTGTAACCTCCTCCCACCCCTACACCCCTCCCTATCTCTATAGACGCCTCCAGGTCCGACACCCCTACCTAACCCTGTAACCTCCTCCCACCCCTACACCCCTCCTCATCTCTATAAACTCCTCCAAGTCCGACACCCCTACCTATCCCTGTAACCTCCTCCCACCCCTACACCCCTCCTCATCTCTATAAACTCCTCCAGGTCCGACACCCCTACCTATCCCTGTAACCTCCTCCCACCCCTATACCCCTCCCTAATTCTGTAACCCCCTCCAGCCCCTACACCCCTCCCTATCTCTAATCTCCTCCCATCCCTGCAACCCTCCCTATCTCTATAAACTCCTCCAGATCCTACACCCCCTCCCTATCTCTGTAACCCCCTCCAGCCCCTATACCCCCTCCCTATCTCTGTAACCCCCTCTAGCCCCTACACCCCTCCCTATCTCTGTAACCTCCTCCAGACCCTACACCTCCTCCCTATCTCTGTAACCTCCTACACCCCTCCCTATCCCTGTAACCCCCTCTAGCTCCTAAATCTCTGTCTCTGTAACCTCCTCCAGCCCCTACACCCCCTCCCTATCTCTGTAACCCCCTCCAGCTCCTATATCCCTCCCTGTCCCTGTAATCTCCTCCAGCCCCTATACCCCTCTCTATCTCTGTAACTCCCTCCAGCCCCTACACCCCCTTCCTATCTCGGTAACCCCCCCCAGCCCCTACACCCCCACCCTATCTCTGTAACCCCCTCCAGCTCCTATATCCCTCCCTATCCCTGTCATCTCCTCCAGCCCCTACACCCCCTCCATATCTCTGTAACCCCCTCCAGCCCCTATATCCCTCACTATCCCTGTAACCCCCTCCAGCCCCTACACCCCCTCCCTATCCCTGTAACCCCCTCCAGCCCCTACACCCCCTCCCTATCCCTGTAACCCCCTCCAGCCCCTACACCCCCTCCCTATCCCTGTAACCCCTTCCAGCCCCTACACCCCCCGCCCTATCTCTGTAACCCCCGCCAGCCCCTACACCCCCTCCCTATCTCTGTAACCCCCTCCGGCCCCTACACCCCCTCCCTATCTCTGTAACCCCCTCCGGCCCCTACACCCCCTCCCTATGTCTGTAACCCCCTCCGGCCCCTACACCCTCCCTATCTCTGTAACCCCCTCCATCCCCTCCCTATCTCTGTAACCCCCCTACAGCCCCTACACCACCTCCCTATCTCTGTAACCTCCTCCGGCCCCTACACCCCCTCCCTATCCCTGTAACCCCCTCCAGCCCCTACACCCCCTCCCTATCCCTGTAACCCCTTCCAGCCCCTACACCCCCCTCCCTATCTCTGTAACCCCCTCCAGCCCCTGTATCCCTCCCTATCCCTGTAACCCCCTCCAGCCCCTATATCCCTCCCTATCCCTGTAACCCCCTCCAGCCCCTATATCCCTCCCTATCCCTGTAACCCCCTTCAGCCCCTACACCCCCTCCCTATCCCTGTAACCCCCTCCAGCCCCTACACCCCCTCCCTATCCCTGTAACCCCCTCCAGCCCCTATATCCCTCCCTATCCCTGTAACCCCCTTCAGCCCCTACACCCCCTCCCTATCCCTGTAACCCCCTTCAGCCCCTACACCCCCTCCCTATCCCTGTAACCCCCTCCAGCCCCTACACCCCCTCCCTATCCCTGTAACCCCCTCCAGCCCCTATATCCCTCCCTATCTCTGTAACCCCCTTCAGCCCCTACACCCCCTCCCTATCCCTGTAACCCCCTCCAGCCCCTATATCCCTCCCTATCCCTGTAACCCCCTTCAGCCCCTACACCCCCTCCCTATCCCTGTAACCCCCTCCAGCCCCTATATCCCTCCCTATCCCTGTAACCCCCTTCAGCCCCTATATCCCTCCATATCTGGAGCCCTTGGAAATCTCTCTAACCTGCTGTAACTCTGGTCTCCTCAACATTCTGCAATGCCCATCAGTCGGCTATCAATTACCATGCCTTCACCTGCCTGGGTCCTGAGCAATTCCTTCTATAAACCTCTCCCTCCTTAAGGATGTCCTTTGCACTCTCACTGATGGTTATCTCTCTGTCTGATGTGGTTTGCTGCCTTGTCAGTGCACGTACAGGGTATCTTTTACCCAGGTAAAGGTTGGAGAGAAATTGAACTTGTAAAGAGAAATTGGAGAATATTGTTTCCTGGCCATAATTTGCGAGGGGGGTACTGGCATGAATTACACAGCTCTTTCTCACAGGCTAGCATTGGCCCAAGCGGCCAAACGGCCTCCTTTAGTGCTGTGTCCAATCTCCATCACCCCCTTCAGACTCTCCAGATGCTCTGTGGCAGGGCCCAGCACTGATGGCCAGTGAGACAAAGACTGGCCCCTCTTTCCCTCCCCACGCTCTCTCTCGGCACTCCCCCTCCTCCCCCCCCCCCCCCCCCCCCCACTGTCTTCCTTCAATGGAGGGAAGGAGATTAGCTTGGGGAGGGGGTCTGTTGGGGTGGGGGAGAGAGGCTTCCCTCTCATAACTCAGTCATGGGCCATTCTTCCATGAAGACAGATCACTGCTGAGTTCCCGGCATTTCACAACCAATTAGAGATGCATTAAAGACCCATTTGCATTTGAACAGAGTCCATCCTGCAAACCTCTTCAAAAAATCCCCAGCCCCTGGGTATGGGCTGGGGGGAGGCGGTGAGGTGGGAGGTACAGAGAGAGGCAGGAGCTGCTTTACAAGGAGCTAGAGTTCACAGTAACCAAACAGGGGGAAGAAACAATTTGCAAAAGTCTTGTCTTTCCATTTCTGGTCTTCAGACTAACAGCAGGTCCCAAGAGAAACAAGAGTCAAGAAATCCGAAATAAATTGGAAGATTTCTGCAGGTCTGACGCAATTCATATTTTGACGACCCTCTTATCAATGCTTCCTCAAAGTTTACTGAGGCCAATCAGCCCAGTGTCCCAACAAATCCAACACCCCTTCCTATCTCTGTAACCTCCTGGCTCCTATACCCCTCCCCATCTCAGTAACCTACACCCCCAAACCATTCCCCACCTCTGTAACCTCTTCACACCCCCCACACACCTCCCTATCCCTGTAAGCCCCTACACCCCTCCCTATCTCTGTAACCCCCTCCAGCCCCTACACCCCCTCCCTATCTCTGTAACCCCCTCCAGCCCCTACACCCCCTCCCTATTTCTGTAAACCCCTCCATACCCTACACCCCTCCCTATCTCTGTAACCCCCTCCGGCCCCTACACCTCCTCCCTATCTCTGTAACCCCCTCCAGCCCCTACACCCCCCCCCTATCTCTGTAACCCCCTCCAGCCCCGACACCCCTCCCTATCTCTGTAACGCCCTTCGGCCCCTACACCCCTCCCTATCTCTGTAACGCCCTTCGGCCCCTACACCTCCTCCCTATCTCTGTAACGCCCTTCGGCCCCTACACCGCCTCCCTATCTCCGTAACCCCCTCCGGCCCCTACACCCCCTCCCTATCTCTGTAACCCCCTCCGGCCCCTACACCCCCTCCCTATCTCTGTAATCCCCTCCGGCCCCTACACCCCCTCCCTATCTCTGTAACCCCCTCCGTCCCCTACACCCCCTCCCTATGTCTGTAACCCCCTCCGGCCCCTACACCCTCTCTATCTCTGTAACCCCCTCCATCCCCTCCCTATCTCTGTAACCCCCCTACAGCCCCTACAGCACCTCCCTATCTCTGTAACCTCCTCCGGCCCCTACACCCCCTCCCTATCTCTGTAACCCCCTCCAGCCCCTACACCCCCTCCCTATCTCTGTAACCCTATCTCTGTACACCCTCCAGTCCCAAAGCACTTCCCTATCTCTGTAACCCCCTCCATCCCCTACAGCCCCTCCCAAACTCTGTAACCCCCTCCAGCCCCTACACATCCTCCCTATCTCTGTAACCCCCACCAGCCCCTACACCCCCTCCCTATCTCTGTAACCCCCTCCGGCCTCTACACCCCCTCCCTATCTCTGTAACCCCCTCCGGCCTCTACACCCCCTCCCTATCTCTGTAACCCCCTCCGGCCCCTACACCCCCTCCCTATCTGTGTAACCCCCTCCAGTCCCTACACCCCCTCCCTATCTCTGTACCCCCTCCAGCCCCTACACCCCTCCCTATCTCTGTAACCCCCTCCGTCCCCAATATCCCTCCCTATCTCTGTAACTCCCCTCCAGCCCCTACACCCTCTCCAGCCCCTACACCCTCTCCAGCCCCTACACCCCCACCCTATCTCTGTAACCCCCTCCAGTCCCTATACCCCCTCCCTATCTCTGTCACCCCGTGCAGCCCCTACACCCCCTCCCTATCTCTGTAACCCCCACCAGCCCCTACACCCCTCCCTATCTCTGTAACCCCCTCCAGTCCCTACAACCCCCCCCCCCCTCTGTCACCCTGTCCAGCCCCTACACCCCCTCCCTATCTCTGTAACCCCCTCTGGCCCCTACACCCCCTCCCTATCTCTGTAACCCCCGCCAGCCCCTACAGCCCCTCCCTATCTCTGTAACCCCCTCAGCCCCTACACCCCCTCCCTATCTCTGTAACCCCCTCCGGCCTCTACACCCCCTCCCTATCTCTGTAACCCCCTCCGGCCCCTACACCCCCTCCCTATCTGTGTAACCCCCTCCAGTCCCTACACCCCCCTCCCTATCTCTGTACCCCCTCCAGCCCCTACAGCCCCTCCCTATCTCTGTAACCCCCTCCGTCCCCTACATCCCTCCCTATCTCTGTAACCCCCCTCCAGCCCCTACACCCCATCCAGCCCTTACACCCCCTCCCTATCTCTGTAACCCCCACCAGCCCCTACACCCCTCCCTCTCTCTGTAACCCCCTACAGCCCCTCCCTATCTCTGTACCCCCTGCAGCCCCTACACCCCCTCCCTATCTCTCTAACCCCCTCCAGCCCCTACACCCCCTCCCTCTCTCTGTAACCCCCTCCAGTCCCTACACCCCCTCCCTATCTCTGTACCCCCTCCAGGCCCAAAGCCCTTCCCTATCTCTGCAACCCCCTCCATCCCCTACACCCTATCCCTATCTCTGTAACCCCCTTCAGCCCCTACACCCTATCCCTATCTCTGTAACCCCCTTCAGCCCCTACACCCCATCCCGATCTCTGTAACCCCCTTTAGCCCCTACACCCCCCCATCTCAGTCACCCCATCCAGCCCGTACACCCCCTCCCTATCTCTGTCACCCCCTCCAGCCCCTACACCCCTTCCCTATCTCTGTAACCCCCTCCCTATCTCTGTAACCCCCTCCAGCCCCTACACCCCCTCCCTATCTCTGTCACCCCCTCCAGCCCCTACACCCCCTCCCTATCTCTGTCACCCCCTCCAGCCCCTACACCCCCTCCCTATCTCTGTCACCCCCTCCAGCCCCTACACCCCGTCTCTATCTCTATAACTTCTTCCAATTCCAGTCTCTTGCCCATCCCATTGATTCCTGTCACTGCCCCCTGCTGTGCAGTCCCCAGGCGCTGGGATTCCCCTGCTTTACTCCCTCTTGTCCCTCTGTGTCTCCTTTAAGATGCTCCTTAAAACCAACCTCTTTGACCAAGTTTTCGGTCGCATCCTATTTGGTTTGGTGTCACCCTTTCTTTATGTACCGCTGGTGAATTCCCATGTGATATCTTCCAGTGTTAACATGCTATGATATAAAGTTGAGTTATAGAATCATTGGATTTTACAGTGCAGGAGGAGGCCATTTGGCCCATCATGTCTGCACCAGCCCCTGAAAAAGCAAGCCCTATTCTCCAATCCTACCTTGGTAACTCTCTTAAATTCATCACTTTCAAACATATATCCAGCTCTCAATTGAAATTTCCTGTGCCTTATGACTTCCCAGGCAGTGCATTCCAAATCCTGACACCTCTCTTCATTCTTACTCCTGGCTCTCTGGTGGGAGTGTGACTCCCTCGTTCCTGGAAATGGGATATCCTCTTTACCCTGTCAAAACCTTGGAGCACCCTTTAATCTTCTCTGTTCCAAGGTGGTTCAGCCCAATTTCTTTATGTCTAAAATTCCTTTTTCCTGGTGTCATTCTATTAAATCGCTTTTTCACATTCTCCAGGCCATTCATGTCCCTCTGAGGAAGGGTCACTGGACCTGAAATGCCAACTCCTTTCTCTCCACGGGCCTGCTGCATTTTCCCAGCCATTTTTGTTTCTGTCTCTTTAACGTCCTGATCGTGCAGCTAGTCTGCAGCAGATATTCTTGTCTGAGACAGGTTCCCACACCCTTCTGGCGGCACGCATGGGACCAGGAGAAGCTGAGCGAAGCACAGGGTCCAGCAGGTGAAAACAGTTTGCCTTTCTCCATCTGCCTCAGGGCATTGCAGAACTTTCACAGCCAATGGGTGGACTATCCAAAGTGCAGCTCTGATTGCAGTGCTGAAAAGGCAACAACCTGTTGGTGCACAGCAAGATCCCACAGACATGGTCATCGCACACTAGTCCTGTGGGGAGGTGCAGCTCCTCCTTGGCCACAGACTCTTTCACAGCCGCCAGGGAATTGGGCAGGGTTTGGATTAACGTCGCAGCTCCGGAAACCCGTGCCTCTGACAGTGCAGCACTCCCTGGGTAACGCCTGTGGCGATGTCAACTTGAACTCTGCAGAATGGGAGGATGTCGCGGCACGAGGGGGCGGGTTTTTGGGGTTCTCTCGTGTGACCTGTGAAGGGCCTGTGGGAGACTGTGCAACTGTGAATGAGTGGCTGGATCATTTGGAAAGGCAACTGAATCATGGAGCGTTGTCTCAGTTAAACAATGGAAGCACACAGAGACCATCCCAGCTTTAGAAATGGAAGCCGGCTTGTCAAGACTATGGCTAACAAGAGAGAGATAATTGATTTGTAATAAATCCTTAAAGTATGATTAATTGAGTATGATTTTCAATTATCTGTGCTCTGGTGATGATAATGACGTGAGGTGAGATTCAGAGACTGCAGTTTCATTCATTGTGCAGTCCCAGGATTGGGCTTTTTATTCAAACCTTTCCACAGGCAGGATTTATTTTTTGATTGGAGTTAAATTAGGCTGCAGGGGGAGGAATCGACAAGAGGGCCCTGGTGAGTTAAGTCTCTGAGCCCAGTATTGCCTCCCCATCATTCTGCTATTGTCAAGGCCATCTGCTCCATTCAGCACAGGATGAATGCAATTACTGGCACTTAGTCAATCACAGCAGTGTGTGTGTGAGAGAGAGAGAGAAGAAAAGGCAACAGAGAGAGAGAGGGAGAGAATACGTGTGGATATGTGTTTCATTTGGGTACAGTCCCACACACATTGACTATCACTTTGGTTAGGACCCTGATAAATTGACTTAGACTAGGCGACGGGGTCTACACACATTGACTCTCACTGGGGTACAGTCCCACACACACACACACACTGAGTCTCACTGGGGTACAGTCCCACACACACACTGATGCTCATTGGAGTACAGTCCCACACACACACACTGACTCTCACTGGGGTACAGTCCCACACAAACACAGACTCTCACTGGGGTACAGTCCCAGACACACACACACTGACTCTCACTGGGGTACAGTCACACACACACTGACTCTCACTGGGGTAAAGTCCCACACACACACACTGACTCTCACTGGGGTACAGTCCCACACACACACACACTGACTCTCACTGGGGTACAGTCACACACACACACACACACAGATTCTCACTGGGGTACAGTCCCACACAAACACACACACTGACTCTCACTGGGGTACAGTCCCACACACACACTGACTCTCACTGGGGTACAGTCCCACACACACACAATGACTCTCACTGGGGTACAGTCCCACACACACACACTGACTCACTGGGGTACAGTTCCCCACACACACACTGACTCTCACTGGGGTACAGTCCCAGACACACACACACACTGACTCTCACTGGGGTACAGTCACGCACACACACTGACTCTCACTGGGGTACAGTCCCACACACACAGACTCTCACTGGGATACAGTCCCACACACACACACTGATTCTCACTGGGGTACAGTCCCACACACACACGCTGACTCCCACTGGGGTACAGTCCCACACAGACTGACTCTCACTGGGGTACAGTCCCACACACACACACACTGAGTCTCACTGTGGTCCAGTCCCACACACACACACTGACTCTCACTGGTATACAGTCCCTCACACACACACTGACTCTCACTGGTATACAGTCCCACACACACACACACTGACTCTCACTGGGGTACAGTCCCACACATACACACACACACTGATTCTCACTGGAATACTGTCACACACACACTGACTCTCACTGGGGTACAGTCCCACACACACACACACACACACACAATGACTCTCACTGGGGTAAAGTCCCACACACAACTGACTTCCACTGGGGTACACTCCCAGACACACACACTGACTCTTACTGGGATACAGTCGCATACACACAAACACCGACTCTCACTGGGGTACAGTCCACACACACACTCACTCTCACTGGGGTACAGTCACACACACACTGACTCTCCCTGGGGTACAGTCCCACACAAACACTGACTCTCACTGGGGTACAGTCCCACACACACACACTGACTCTCACTGGGGTACAGTCCCACACACACACACACAATGACTCTCACTGGGGTACAGTCCCACACACACACACACACACCGACTCTTACTGGGGCTCAGTCCCCCCCACACAAACACAGACTCTCACTGGGGTACAGTCCACACACACACGGACTCTCACTGGGATACAGTCACACACACACTGACTCTCACTGGGGTAGAGTCCCCCCCACACACAGACTCTCACTGGGGTACAGTCACACACACACATTGACTCTCACTGTGGTACAGTCCCACACACACACACACTGACTCTCACTGGGGTACAGTCCTGCACGTGCACACACACAAACACTGACTCTCACTGGGGTACAGTTCCACACACACACTGACTCTCACTGTGGTACAGTCCCGCACACGCACACACTGACTCTCACCGGGGTTACAGTCCCACACACACACACTGACTTGCACTGGGGTACAGTCCCACACACACACACTGACTCTCACTGGGGTACAGTCCCACACACACACACTGACTCTCACTGTGGTACAGTCCCCCCCCCCCCCCCCCCCACACACACACACATTGAGTCTCACTGGGGTACAGTCCAGCACACACACACACACTGACTCTCACTGGGGTACAGTCTGACATGCACACACTGACTCTCAGTGGGGTACAGTCCCACACACACAGACTCTCACTGGGGTACAGTTCCACACACACACTGACTCTCACAGGGGTACTGTCCCCCCCCCACACACACACTGACTCTCACTGGGGTAGAGTCACACACTCACTGACTCTCACTGTGGTACAGTCCCACACACACACTGATTCTCACTGGGGTACAGTCCCGCACACGCACACACTGACTCTCACTGGGGTGCAGTCCCTCACACACACACTGACTCTCACTGGGGTACAGTCCCACACACAGACTCTCACTGGGGTACAGCTCCCACACACATACTGACTCTCACTGGGGTACAGTCTCTCACACACTCTCTCTCTCTCACTGGGGTACAGTCCCACACACACACACAGACTCTCACTGGGGTACACTCCCACACACACAGACTCTCACTGGGGTACAGTCCCACACACACACAATGACTCACTGGAGTACAGTCCCACAAACAAACTGACTCTCACTGGGGTACAGTCCCACACACACACAGACACACTGACTCTCACTGGGGTACAGTTCCACACACACACTGACTCTCACTGGGGTACAGTCCCACACACACACAGACACACTGACTCTCACTGGGGTACAGTTCCACACACACACTGACTCTCACTGGGATACAGTCCCACACACACACACTGATTCTCACTGGGGTACAGTCCCACACACACATGCTGACTCCCTCTGGGGTACAGTCCCACACAGACTGACTCTCACTGGGGTACAGTCCCACACACACACACACACACACACACTGATTCTCACTGGGGTACAGTCCCACACACACACGCTGACTCCCACTGGGGTACAGTCCCACACAGACTGACTCTCACTGGGGTACAGTCCCACACACACACACACAGACTCTCACTGAGGTACCGTCCCACACACACACTGACTCTCACTGGGGTACAGTTCCACACACACACTGACTCTCACTGTGGTACAGTCCCGCACACGCACACACTGACTCTCACCGGGGTTACAGTCCCACACACACACACTGACTTGCACTGGGGTACAGTCCCACACACACACACGGACTCTCACTGGGGTACAGTCCCACACACACACACTGACTCTCACTGTGGTACAGTCCCCCCCCCCACACACACACACATTGAGTCTCACTGGGGTACAGTCCAGCACACACACACACACACTGACTCTCACTGGGGTACAGTCTGACATGCACACACTGACTCTCAGTGGGGTACAGTCCCACACACACAGACTCTCACTGGGGTACAGTTCCACACACACACTGACTCTCACAGGGGTACTGTCCCCCCCCCCCCACACACACACTGACTCTCACTGGGGTAGAGTCACACACTCACTGACTCTCACTGTGGTACAGTCCCACACACACACTGATTCTCACTGGGGTACAGTCCCGCACACACACACTGATTCTCACTGGGGTGCAGTCCCTCACACACACACTGACTCTCACTGGGGTACAGTCCCACACACAGACTCTCACTGGGGTACAGCTCCCACACACATACTGACTCTCACTGGGGTACAGTCTCTCACACACTCTCTCTCTCTCACTGGGGTACAGTCCCACACACACACACAGACTCTCACTGGGGTACACTCCCACACACACAGACTCTCACTGGGGTACAGTCCCACACACACACAATGACTCACTGGAGTACAGTCCCACAAACAAACTGACTCTCACTGGGGTACAGTCCCACACACACACTGACACTCACTGGGGTACAGTCCCACACACACACACACACACCGACTCTCACTGGGGTACAGTTCCCCCCCCCCACACAAACACAGACTCTCACGGGTATAGTCCACACACACATGGACTCTCACTGGGATACAGTCCCACACACACACACTGATTCTCACTGGGGTACAGTCCCACACACACATGCTGACTCCCTCTGGGGTACAGTCCCACACAGACTGACTCTCACTGGGGTACAGTCCCACACACCCACACACACACACTGATTCTCACTGGGGTACAGTCCCACACACACACGCTGACTCCCACTGGGGTACAGTCCCACACAGACTGACTCTCACTGGGGTACAGTCCCACACACACACACACACACAGACTCTCACTGAGGTACCGTCCCACACACACACTGACTCTCACTGGGGTACAGTCCCACACACAAACTGACTTGCACTGGGGTACAGTCCCACACACACACACCGACTCTCACTGGGATACAGTCCCCCCCCACACAAACACAGACTCTCACTGGGATACAGTCACACACACACTGACTCTCACTGGGGTAGAGTCCCACACCCACACACTGACTCTCACTGTGGTACAGTCCCACACCCACACACTGAGTCCCTCTGGGGTACAGTCCCGCGCGCGCACACACACACACACACTCTCACTGGGGTACAGTCCCACACACACACACACAGACTCTCACTGAGGTACCGTCCCACACACACACTGACTCTCACTGGGGTACAGTCCCACACACACACACTGACGCTCACTGGGGTACAGTCTCACACACACACACTGACTCTCACTGTGGTCCAGTCCCACACACACACACTGACTCTCATTGGTATACAGTCCCTCACACACACACTGATTCTCACTGGTATACAGTCCCACACACACACACACTGACTCTCACTGGGGTACAGTCCCACACATACACACACACACTGATTCTCACTGGAATACCGTCACACACACACTGACTCTCACTGGGGTACAGTCCCACACACACACAATGACTCTCACTGGGGTACAGTCCCACACACAACTGACTTCCACTGGGGTACACTCCCACACACACACACTGACTCTTACTGGGATACAGTCGCATACACACAAACACCGACTCTCACTGGGGTACAGTCCACACACACACTCACTCTCACTGGGGTACAGTCACACACACACTGACTCTCCCTGGGGTACAGTCCCACACACACACTGACTCTCACTGGGGTACAGTCCCACACACACACACTGACTCTCACTGGGGTACAGTCCCACACACACACACAATGACTCTCACTGGGGTACAGTCCCACACACACACACACACCGACTCTTACTGGGGCTCAGTCCCCCCCACACAAACACAGACTCTCACTGGGGTACAGTCCACACACACACGGACTCTCACTGGGATACAGTCACACACACACTGACTCTCACTGGGGTAGAGTCCCACACACACACAGACTCTCACTGGGGTACAGTCAAACACACACACTGACTCTTACTGTGGTACAGTCCCACACACACACACTGACTCTCACTGGGGTACAGTCCTGCACGCGCACACACACAAACACTGACTCTCACAGGGGTACTGTCCCACACACACACATACACACTGACTCTCACTGGGGTACAGTCCCACACACAAACTGACTTGCACTGGGGTACAGTCCCACACACACACACTGACTCTTACTGGGATACAGTTTCACACACACAAACACCGACTCTCACTGGGGTACAGTCCACACACACACTCACTCTCACTGGGGTACAGTCACACACACACTGACTCTCACTGGGGTACTGTCCCACACACACACTGACTCTCACTGGGGTAGAGTCCCACACACACTGACTCTCACTAAGGTACAGTCACACACACACTGACTCTCATTGGGGTACAGTCCCACACAAACACTGACTCTCACTGGGGTACAGTCCCACACACACTGACTCTCACTGGGGTACAGTCCCACACAAACACAGACTCTCACTGGGGTACTGTCCCACACACACAGACTCTCACTGGGGTATAGTCCCTCACACACACACACTGACTCTCACTGGGGTACAGTCACGCACACACTGACTCTCACTGGGGTACAGTCCCACACACACACACTGACTCTCACTGGGGTACAGTCCCACACACACACACTGACTCTCACTGGGGTACAGTCTCACACACACACACACACACACTGATTCTCACTGAGGTACAGTCCCACACAAACACACACACTGACTCTCACTGGGGTACAGTCCCACACACACACACACAGACTCTCACTGGGGTATTGTCCCACACACACACACACTGACTCTCACTAGGGTACAGCCCAACACACACACACGGACTGTTACTGGGGCATAGGGTACAGTCCCACACACACACACACTGACTCTCACTGGGATACAGTCCCACACACACACACTGATTCTCACTGGGGTACAGTCCCACACACACATGCTGACTCCCACTGGGGTACAGTCCCACACAGACTGACTCTCACTGGGGTACAGTCCCACACACACACACACTGATTCTCACTGGGGTACAGTCCCACACACACACGCTGACTCCCACTGGGGTACAGTCCCACACAGACTGACTCTCACTGGGGTACAGTCCCACACACACACACTGAGTCTCACTGGGATACAGTCACACACTGACTCTCACTGGGGTACAGTCCCACACACAAACTGACTTGCACTGGTGTACAGTCCCACACACACACACCGACTCTCACTGGGATACAGTCCCCCCCACACAAAAACAGACTCTCACTGGGGTATAGTCCACACACACATGGACTCTCACTGGGATACAGTCACACACACACTGACTCTCACTGGGGTAGAGTCCCACACACACACTGACTCTCACTGTGGTACAGTCCCACACACACACTGAGTCCCTCTGGGGCACAGTCCCGCGCGCACACACACACACACACACTCTCACTGGGGTACAGTCCCACACACACACACACAGACTCTCACTGAGGTACCGTCCCACACACACACTGACTCTCACTGGGGTAGAGTCCCACACACACGCACTGACGCTCACTGGGGTACAGTCTCACACACACACACACTGACTCTCACTGTGGTCCAGTCCCACACACACACACTGACTCTCACTGGTATACAGTCCCTCACACACACACTGACTCTCACTGGTATACAGTCCCACACACACACACACACTGACTCTCACTGGTATACAGTCCCACACACACACACACACTGACTCTCACTGGGGTACAGTCCCACACATACACACACACACTGATTCTCACTGGAATACCGTCACACACACACTGACTCTCACTGGGGTACAGTCCCACACACACACACACACAATGACTCTCACTGGGGTACAGTCCCACACACAACTGACTTGAACTGGGGTACACTCCCACACACACACTCTGACTCTTACTGGGATACAGTCGCATACACACAAACACCGACTCTCACTGGGGTACAGTCCACACACACACTCACTCTCACTGGGGTACAGTCACACACACACTGACTCTCCTTGGGGTACAGTCCCACACACACACACTGACTCTCACTGGGGTACAGTCCCACACACACACACAATGACTCTCACTGGGGTACAGTCCCACACACACACACCGACTCTTACTGGGGCTCAGTCCCCCCCACACAAACACAGACTCTCACTGGGGTACAGTCCACACACACACGGACTCTCACTGGGATACAGTCACACACACACTGACTCTCACTGGGGTAGAGTCCCACACACACACAGACTCTCACTGGGGTACAGTCACACACACACACACTGACTCTTACTGTGGTACAGTCCCACACACACACACTGAGTCTCACTGGGGTTCAGTCCTGCACGCGCGCACACACACAAACACTGACTCTCACAGGGGTACTGTCCCACACACACACATACACACTGACTCTCACTGGGGTACAGTCCCACACACAAACTGACTTGCACTGGGGTACAGTCCCACACACACACACTGACTCTTACTGGGATACAGTTTCACACACACAAACACCGACTCTCACTGGGGTACAGTCCACACACACACTCACTCTCACTGGGGTACAGTCACACACACACTGACTCTCACTGGGGTACTGTCCCACACACACACTGACTCTCACTGGGGTAGAGTCCCACACACACTGACTCTCATTGGGGTACAGTCCCACACAAACACTGACTCTCACTGGGGTACAGTCCCACACGCACACACTGACTCTCACTGGGGTACAGTCCCACACAAACCCAGACTCTCACTGGGGTATAGTCCCTCACACACACACTGACTCTCACTGGGGTACAGTCACACACACACTGACTCTCACTGGGGTACAGTCCCACACACACACACTGACTCTCACTGAGGTACAGTCCCACACAAACACACACTGACTCTCACTGGGGTACAGTCCCACACACACACACACACACAGACTCTCACTGGGGTATTGTCCCACACACACACACACTGACTCTCACTGGGGTACAGCCCAACACACACACACGGACTC
Source organism: Chiloscyllium plagiosum (assembly GCF_037043375.1). Taxonomy (NCBI): domain Eukaryota; kingdom Metazoa; phylum Chordata; class Chondrichthyes; order Orectolobiformes; family Hemiscylliidae; genus Chiloscyllium; species Chiloscyllium plagiosum. The sequence continues at coordinate 4,338,861 of NW_028270182.1, forward strand.
TCACTGGGGCATAGGGTACAGTCCCACACACACACACTGACTCTCACTGGGATACAGTCCCAGACACACACACTGACTCTCACTGAGGTACAGTCACACACACACACAGACTCTCACTGGGGTACAGTCCCACACACACACACTGACTCTCACTGGGGTTCAGTCTCACACACACTGACCCTCACTGGGGTACAGGGTACAGTCCCACAAGCACACACAGACTCTTACAGGGGTAAAGTTCTACATACTCACTGACTCTCACGAAGGTACAGGTCCACAGACACTGACACTTACTGGGGTACAGTTCCACAGACACACTCTCAGTGGGGTACATTACCACACACACTGACTCTCACTGGGGTACCGTCCCACACACACACACACTGACACTTGGGTACTGTTCCACACGCACACTGACTCTCACTGGAATACTGTCCCACACACACACACACTGATTCTCACTGGGGTACAGTCCCACACACACACGCTGACTCCCACTGGGGTACAGTCCCACACACACACACTGAGTCTCACTGGGATACAGTCACACACTGACTCTCACTGGGGTACAGTCCCACACACAAACTGACTTGCACTGGGGTACAGTCCCACACACACACACACCGACTCTCACTGGGATACAGTCCCCCCCACACAAACACAGACTCTCAATGGGGTATAGTCCACACACACATGGACTCTCACTGGGATTAGTCACACACACACTGACTCTCACTGGGGTAGAGTCCCATACACACACTGACTCTCACTGTGGTACAGTCCCACACCCACACACTGAGTCCCTCTGGGGTACAGTCCCGCGCGCACACAAACACACACACACACTGACTCTCACTGGGGGTACAGTCCCACACACACACTGACTCTCACTGGGGTACAGTCCCACACACACACACTGACGCTCACTGGGGTACAATCTCACACACACACACTGACTCTCACTGTGGTACAGTCCCACACACACACACTGACTCTCACTGGTATACAGTCCCTCACACACACACTGACTCTCACTGGTATACAGTCCCCCACACACACACACACTGACTCTCACTGGGGTACAGTTCCACACATACACACACACACACTGATTCTCACTGGAATACCGTCACACACACACTGACTCTCACTGGGGTATAGTCCCACACACACACCGACTCTTACTGGGGTTCAGTCCCCCCCACACAAACACAGACTCTCTCTGGAGTACAGTCCACACACACACAGACTCTCACTGGGATACAGTCACACACACACTGACACTCACTGGGGTAGAGTCCCCCCCACACACAGACTCTCACTGGGGTACAGTCACACACACACACTGACTCTCACTGTGGTACAGTCCCACACACACACAGAGTCTCACTGGGGTATAGACCTGCACGCGCACACACACAAACAGTGACTCTCACTGGGGTACAGTCCCACACACACACAGACACACTGACTCTCACTGGGGTACAGTTCCACACACACACTGACTTGCACTGTGGTACAGTCCCGCACAAGCACACACTGACTCTCACCGGGGTTACAGTCCCACACACACACACTGACTTGCACTGGGGTACAGTCCCACACACACACACTAATTCTCACTGGGGTACAGTCACACACACACACACAGACTCTCACTGTGGTACAGTCCCCCCTCCCCCCCACACACACACATTGAGTCTCACTGGGGTACAGTCCAGCACACACACACACACACTGCATCTCACTGGGGTACAGTCCGACATGCACACACTGACTCTCAGTGGGGTACAGTCCCACACACACAGACTCTCACTGGGGTACAGTTCCACACACACACTGACTCTCACAGGGGTACTGTCCCCCACACACACACACTGACTCTCACTGGGGTAGAGTCACACACACACTGATTCTCACTGGGGTACTGTCCCACACACACAGACTGATTCTCATTGGGGTACAGTCCCGCACACGCACACACTGACTCTTACTGGGGTGCAGTCCCTCACACACACACTGACTCTCACTGGGGTACAGTCCCACACACAGACTCTCACTGGGGTACAGCTCCCACACACACACTGACTCTCACTGTGGTACAGTCTCTCACACACTCTCTCTCTCTCACTGGGGTACAGTCCCACACACACACACAGACTCTCACTGGGGTACAGTCCCACACACACAGACTCTCACTGGGGTACAGTCCCACACACACACAATGACTCATTGGAGTACAGTCCCACACACAAACTGACTCTCACTGGGGTACAGTCCCACACACACACACACACTGACTCTCACTGGGGTACAGTCCCCCCCACACACAAACAGACTCTCACTGGGGTACAGTCCACACACACACAGACTCTCACTGGGATACAGTCACACACACACTGACTCTCACTGGGGTACAGTCCCACACACACACACACACACACCGACTCTCACTGGGGTACAGTCCCCCCCACACACAAACAGACTCTCACTGGGGTACAGTCCACACACACACGGACTCTCACTGGGATACAGTCACACACACACTGACTCTCACTGGGGTAGAGTCCCACACACACACTGACTCTCACTGTGGTACAGTCCCACACACACACACACTGAGTCTCACTGGGGTACAGTCCTGTGCGCGCGCACACACACACACACACACACTGACTGTCACTGGGGTACAGTTCCACACACACACTGACTCTCACTGGGATACTGTCCCACACACACACACACTGACTCTCATTGGGGTACAGTCCCACACACACTGACTCTCACTGTGGTACAGTCCGATACACACACACTGAGTCTCAGTGGGGTACAGTCCTGTGCGCGCGCACACACACACACTGACTCTCACTGGGGTACAGTTCCACATACACACTGACTCTCACTGGGGTACAGTCACACACACACTGACTCTCACTGCAGTACAGTCCCACACACACACACACACTGACTCTCACTGGGGTACAGTCACACACACACACACTGACTCTCACTGTGGTACAGTCCCACATACACACACTGAGTCTCACTGGGGTACAGTCCTGCCCGCGCACACACACAAACACTGACTCTCACTGGGGTACAGTTCCACACACACACTGACTCTCACTGGGGTACTGTCCCCCCCCCACACACACTGACTCTCACTGGGGTACAGTCACACACACACACTGATTCTCACTGGGGTACAGTCCACACTAACACACACACTGACTCTCACTGGGGTACAGTCCCACACACACTGACTCTCACTGGGGTACAGTCCCACACACACACACTGACTCTCACTGTGGTACAGACCCACACACACACAGACTCTCACTGGGGTACAGTCCCACACACAGACTCTCACTGGGGTACAGCTCCCACACACACACTGACTCTCACTGTGGTACAGTCTCTCACACACTCTCTCTCTCTCACTGGGGTACAGTCCCACACACACACACAGACTCTCACTGGGGTACAGTCCCACACACACACACTGACTCACTGGAGTACAGTCCCACACACAAACTGACTCTCACTTGGGTACAGTCCCACACACACTGACTCTCACTGGGGTACAGTCCCACATACACACACACACCGACTCTCACTGGGGTACAGTCCCCCCCACACACAAACAGACTCTCACTGGGGTACAGTCCACACACACACGGACTCTCACTGGGATACAGTCACACACACACTGACTCTCACTGGGGTACAGTCCCACACACACACACACACCGACTCTCACTGGGGTACAGTCCCCCCCACACACAAACAGACTCTCACTGGGGTACAGTCCACACACACACGGACTCTCACTGGGATACAGTCACACACACACTGACTCTCACTGGGGTACAGTCCCACACACACACACACTGAGTCTCACTGGGGTACAGTCCTGTGCGCGCACACACAGACACACACACACACACACTGACTGTCACTGGGGTACAGTTCCACACACACACTGACTCTCACTGGGATACTGTCCCACACACACACACACTGACTCTCATTGGGGTACAGTCCCACACACACTGACTCTCACTGTGGTACAGTCCGATACACACACACTGAGTCTCAGTGGGGTACAGTCCTGTGCGCGCGCACACACACACACTGACTCTCACTGGGGTACAGTCCCACACACATACACTGACTCTCACTGGGGTACAGTTCCACATACACACTGACTCTCACTGGGGTACAGTCACGCACACACTGACTCTCACTGTAGTACAGTCCCACACACACACACACACTGACTCTCACTGGGGTACAGTCACACACACACTGACTCTCACTGTGGTACAGTCCCACACACACACACTGATTCTCACTGTGGTACAGTCCCGCACACGCACACACTGACTCTCACTGTGGCGTAGTTCCTCACACACACACTGACTCTCACTGGGGTACAGTCCCACACACAGACTCTCACTGGGGTACAGCTCCCACACACAGACTGACTCTCACTGGGGTACAGTCTCACACACACTCTCTCTCTCTCTGACTGGGGTACAGTCCCACACACACACAGACTCTCACTGGGGTACAGTCCCACACACACACACTGACATTCACTGGTATACAGTCCCACACACAAACACACTGACTCTCACTGGGGTACAGTCCCACACATACACACACACACTGATTCTCACTGGAATACCGTCACACACACACTGACTCTCACTGGGGTACAGTCCCACACACACACACACACAATGACTCTCACTGGGGTACAGTCCCACACACAACTGACTTGAACTGGGGTACACTCCCACACACACACTCTGACTCTTACTGGGATACAGTCGCATACACACAAACACCGACTCTCACTGGGGTACAGTCCACACACACACTCACTCTCACTGGGGTACAGTCACACACACACTGACTCTCCTTGGGGTACAGTCCCACACACACACACTGACTCTCACTGGGGTACAGTCCCACACACAACTGACTTGAACTGGGGTACACTCCCACACACACACTCTGACTCTTACTGGGATACAGTCGCATACACACAAACACCGACTCTCACTGGGGTACAGTCCACACACACACTCACTCTCACTGGGGTACAGTCACACACACACTGACTCTCCTTGGGGTACAGTCCCACACACACACACTGACTCTCACTGGGGTACAGTCCCACACACACACACAATGACTCTCACTGGGGTACAGTCCCACACACACACACCGACTCTTACTGGGGCTCAGTCCCCCCCACACAAACACAGACTCTCACTGGGGTACAGTCCACACACACACGGACTCTCACTGGGATACAGTCACACACACACTGACTCTCACTGGGGTAGAGTCCCACACACACACAGACTCTCACTGGGGTACAGTCACACACACACACACTGACTCTTACTGTGGTACAGTCCCACACACACACACTGAGTCTCACTGGGGTTCAGTCCTGCACGCGCGCACACACACAAACACTGACTCTCACAGGGGTACTGTCCCACACACACACATACACACTGACTCTCACTGGGGTACAGTCCCACACACAAACTGACTTGCACTGGGGTACAGTCCCACACACACACACTGACTCTTACTGGGATACAGTTTCACACACACAAACACCGACTCTCACTGGGGTACAGTCCACACACACACTCACTCTCACTGGGGTACAGTCACACACACACTGACTCTCACTGGGGTACTGTCCCACACACACACTGACTCTCACTGGGGTAGAGTCCCACACACACTGACTCTCATTGGGGTACAGTCCCACACAAACACTGACTCTCACTGGGGTACAGTCCCACACGCACACACTGACTCTCACTGGGGTACAGTCCCACACAAACCCAGACTCTCACTGGGGTATAGTCCCTCACACACACACTGACTCTCACTGGGGTACAGTCACACACACACTGACTCTCACTGGGGTACAGTCCCACACACACACACTGACTCTCACTGAGGTACAGTCCCACACAAACACACACTGACTCTCACTGGGGTACAGTCCCACACACACACACACACACAGACTCTCACTGGGGTATTGTCCCACACACACACACACTGACTCTCACTGGGGTACAGCCCAACACACACACACGGACTCTCACTGGGGCATAGGGTACAGTCCCACACACACACACTGACTCTCACTGGGATACAGTCCCAGACACACACACTGACTCTCACTGAGGTACAGTCACACACACACACAGACTCTCACTGGGGTACAGTCCCACACACACACACTGACTCTCACTGGGGTTCAGTCTCACACACACTGACCCTCACTGGGGTACAGGGTACAGTCCCACAAGCACACACAGACTCTTACAGGGGTAAAGTTCTACATACTCACTGACTCTCACGAAGGTACAGGTCCACAGACACTGACACTTACTGGGGTACAGTTCCACAGACACACTCTCAGTGGGGTACATTACCACACACACTGACTCTCACTGGGGTACCGTCCCACACACACACACACTGACACTTGGGTACTGTTCCACACGCACACTGACTCTCACTGGAATACTGTCCCACACACACACACACTGATTCTCACTGGGGTACAGTCCCACACACACACGCTGACTCCCACTGGGGTACAGTCCCACACACACACACTGAGTCTCACTGGGATACAGTCACACACTGACTCTCACTGGGGTACAGTCCCACACACAAACTGACTTGCACTGGGGTACAGTCCCACACACACACACACCGACTCTCACTGGGATACAGTCCCCCCCACACAAACACAGACTCTCAATGGGGTATAGTCCACACACACATGGACTCTCACTGGGATTAGTCACACACACACTGACTCTCACTGGGGTAGAGTCCCATACACACACTGACTCTCACTGTGGTACAGTCCCACACCCACACACTGAGTCCCTCTGGGGTACAGTCCCGCGCGCACACAAACACACACACACACTGACTCTCACTGGGGGTACAGTCCCACACACACACTGACTCTCACTGGGGTACAGTCCCACACACACACACTGACGCTCACTGGGGTACAATCTCACACACACACACTGACTCTCACTGTGGTACAGTCCCACACACACACACTGACTCTCACTGGTATACAGTCCCTCACACACACACTGACTCTCACTGGTATACAGTCCCCCACACACACACACACTGACTCTCACTGGGGTACAGTTCCACACATACACACACACACACTGATTCTCACTGGAATACCGTCACACACACACTGACTCTCACTGGGGTATAGTCCCACACACACACCGACTCTTACTGGGGTTCAGTCCCCCCCACACAAACACAGACTCTCTCTGGAGTACAGTCCACACACACACAGACTCTCACTGGGATACAGTCACACACACACTGACACTCACTGGGGTAGAGTCCCCCCCACACACAGACTCTCACTGGGGTACAGTCACACACACACACTGACTCTCACTGTGGTACAGTCCCACACACACACAGAGTCTCACTGGGGTATAGACCTGCACGCGCACACACACAAACAGTGACTCTCACTGGGGTACAGTCCCACACACACACAGACACACTGACTCTCACTGGGGTACAGTTCCACACACACACTGACTTGCACTGTGGTACAGTCCCGCACAAGCACACACTGACTCTCACCGGGGTTACAGTCCCACACACACACACTGACTTGCACTGGGGTACAGTCCCACACACACACACTAATTCTCACTGGGGTACAGTCACACACACACACACAGACTCTCACTGTGGTACAGTCCCCCCTCCCCCCCACACACACACATTGAGTCTCACTGGGGTACAGTCCAGCACACACACACACACACTGCATCTCACTGGGGTACAGTCCGACATGCACACACTGACTCTCAGTGGGGTACAGTCCCACACACACAGACTCTCACTGGGGTACAGTTCCACACACACACTGACTCTCACAGGGGTACTGTCCCCCACACACACACACTGACTCTCACTGGGGTAGAGTCACACACACACTGATTCTCACTGGGGTACTGTCCCACACACACAGACTGATTCTCATTGGGGTACAGTCCCGCACACGCACACACTGACTCTTACTGGGGTGCAGTCCCTCACACACACACTGACTCTCACTGGGGTACAGTCCCACACACAGACTCTCACTGGGGTACAGCTCCCACACACACACTGACTCTCACTGTGGTACAGTCTCTCACACACTCTCTCTCTCTCACTGGGGTACAGTCCCACACACACACACAGACTCTCACTGGGGTACAGTCCCACACACACAGACTCTCACTGGGGTACAGTCCCACACACACACAATGACTCATTGGAGTACAGTCCCACACACAAACTGACTCTCACTGGGGTACAGTCCCACACACACACACACACTGACTCTCACTGGGGTACAGTCCCCCCCACACACAAACAGACTCTCACTGGGGTACAGTCCACACACACACAGACTCTCACTGGGATACAGTCACACACACACTGACTCTCACTGGGGTACAGTCCCACACACACACACACACACACCGACTCTCACTGGGGTACAGTCCCCCCCACACACAAACAGACTCTCACTGGGGTACAGTCCACACACACACGGACTCTCACTGGGATACAGTCACACACACACTGACTCTCACTGGGGTAGAGTCCCACACACACACTGACTCTCACTGTGGTACAGTCCCACACACACACACACTGAGTCTCACTGGGGTACAGTCCTGTGCGCGCGCACACACACACACACACACACTGACTGTCACTGGGGTACAGTTCCACACACACACTGACTCTCACTGGGATACTGTCCCACACACACACACACTGACTCTCATTGGGGTACAGTCCCACACACACTGACTCTCACTGTGGTACAGTCCGATACACACACACTGAGTCTCAGTGGGGTACAGTCCTGTGCGCGCGCACACACACACACTGACTCTCACTGGGGTACAGTTCCACATACACACTGACTCTCACTGGGGTACAGTCACACACACACTGACTCTCACTGCAGTACAGTCCCACACACACACACACACTGACTCTCACTGGGGTACAGTCACACACACACACACTGACTCTCACTGTGGTACAGTCCCACATACACACACTGAGTCTCACTGGGGTACAGTCCTGCCCGCGCACACACACAAACACTGACTCTCACTGGGGTACAGTTCCACACACACACTGACTCTCACTGGGGTACTGTCCCCCCCCCACACACACTGACTCTCACTGGGGTACAGTCACACACACACACTGATTCTCACTGGGGTACAGTCCACACTAACACACACACTGACTCTCACTGGGGTACAGTCCCACACACACTGACTCTCACTGGGGTACAGTCCCACACACACACACTGACTCTCACTGTGGTACAGACCCACACACACACAGACTCTCACTGGGGTACAGTCCCACACACAGACTCTCACTGGGGTACAGCTCCCACACACACACTGACTCTCACTGTGGTACAGTCTCTCACACACTCTCTCTCTCTCACTGGGGTACAGTCCCACACACACACACAGACTCTCACTGGGGTACAGTCCCACACACACACACTGACTCACTGGAGTACAGTCCCACACACAAACTGACTCTCACTTGGGTACAGTCCCACACACACTGACTCTCACTGGGGTACAGTCCCACATACACACACACACCGACTCTCACTGGGGTACAGTCCCCCCCACACACAAACAGACTCTCACTGGGGTACAGTCCACACACACACGGACTCTCACTGGGATACAGTCACACACACACTGACTCTCACTGGGGTACAGTCCCACACACACACACACACCGACTCTCACTGGGGTACAGTCCCCCCCACACACAAACAGACTCTCACTGGGGTACAGTCCACACACACACGGACTCTCACTGGGATACAGTCACACACACACTGACTCTCACTGGGGTACAGTCCCACACACACACACACTGAGTCTCACTGGGGTACAGTCCTGTGCGCGCACACACAGACACACACACACACACACTGACTGTCACTGGGGTACAGTTCCACACACACACTGACTCTCACTGGGATACTGTCCCACACACACACACACTGACTCTCATTGGGGTACAGTCCCACACACACTGACTCTCACTGTGGTACAGTCCGATACACACACACTGAGTCTCAGTGGGGTACAGTCCTGTGCGCGCGCACACACACACACTGACTCTCACTGGGGTACAGTCCCACACACATACACTGACTCTCACTGGGGTACAGTTCCACATACACACTGACTCTCACTGGGGTACAGTCACGCACACACTGACTCTCACTGTAGTACAGTCCCACACACACACACACACTGACTCTCACTGGGGTACAGTCACACACACACTGACTCTCACTGTGGTACAGTCCCACACACACACACTGATTCTCACTGTGGTACAGTCCCGCACACGCACACACTGACTCTCACTGTGGCGTAGTTCCTCACACACACACTGACTCTCACTGGGGTACAGTCCCACACACAGACTCTCACTGGGGTACAGCTCCCACACACAGACTGACTCTCACTGGGGTACAGTCTCACACACACTCTCTCTCTCTCTGACTGGGGTACAGTCCCACACACACACAGACTCTCACTGGGGTACAGTCCCACACACACACACTGACATTCACTGGTATACAGTCCCACACACAAACACACTGACTCTCACTGGGGTACAGTCCCACACATACACACACACACTGATTCTCACTGGAATACCGTCACACACACACTGACTCTCACTGGGGTACAGTCCCACACACACACACACACACAATGACTCTCACTGGGGTACAGTCCCACACACACCCCGACTCTTACTGGGGCTCAGTCCCCTCCACACAAACACAGACTCTCACTGGAGTACAGTCCACACACACACGGACTCTCACTGGGATACAGTCACACACACACTGACTCTCACTGGGGTAGAGTCCCACACAAACACAGACTCTCACTGGGGTACAGTCACACACAGACACACTGACTCTCACTGTGGTACAGTCCCACATACACACACTGAGTCTCACTGGGGTACAGTCGTGCCCGCGCACACACACAAACACTGACTCTCACTGGGGTACAGTTCCACACACACACTGACTCTCACTGGGGTACTGTCCCCCCCCCCCCCCCCCACACACACACTGACTCTCACTGGGGTACAGTCACACACACACACTGATTCTCACTGGGGTACAGTCCACACTAACACACACACTGACTCTCACTGGGGTACAGTCCCACACACACTGACTCTCACTGGGGTACAGTCCCACACACACACACTGACTCTCACTGTGGTACAGACCCACACACACACAGACTCTCACTGGGGTACAGTCCCACACACACACACTGACTCTCACTGGGGTACTGTCCCCCCCACACACACACTGACTCTCACTGGGGTACAGTCACACACACACACTGATTCTCATGGGGGTACAGTCCCACACACACACGCGCGCTGACTCGCACTGGAGTACAGTCCCACACATACACACACTGACTCTCACAGGGGTACAGTCACACACACACACACAGACTCTCACTGGGGTACAGTCCCACACACACACACTGACATTCACTGGTATACAGTCCCACACACAAACACACTGACTCTCACTGGGGTACAGTCCCACACATACACACACACACTGATTCTCACTGGAATACCGTCACACACACACTGACTCTCACTGGGGTACAGTCCCACACACACACACACACACAATGACTCTCACTGGGGTACAGTCCCACACACACCCCGACTCTTACTGGGGCTCAGTCCCCTCCACACAAACACAGACTCTCACTGGAGTACAGTCCACACACACACGGACTCTCACTGGGATACAGTCACACACACACTGACTCTCACTGGGGTAGAGTCCCACACAAACACAGACTCTCACTGGGGTACAGTCACACACAGACACACTGACTCTCACTGTGGTACAGTCCCACATACACACACTGAGTCTCACTGGGGTACAGTCGTGCCCGCGCACACACACAAACACTGACTCTCACTGGGGTACAGTTCCACACACACACTGACTCTCACTGGGGTACTGTCCCCCCCCCCCCCCCCCCCACACACACACTGACTCTCACTGGGGTACAGTCACACACACACACTGATTCTCACTGGGGTACAGTCCACACTAACACACACACTGACTCTCACTGGGGTACAGTCCCACACACACTGACTCTCACTGGGGTACAGTCCCACACACACACACTGACTCTCACTGTGGTACAGACCCACACACACACAGACTCTCACTGGGGTACAGTCCCACACACACACACTGACTCTCACTGGGGTACTGTCCCCCCCACACACACACTGACTCTCACTGGGGTACAGTCACACACACACACTGATTCTCATGGGGGTACAGTCCCACACACACACGCGCGCTGACTCGCACTGGAGTACAGTCCCACACATACACACACTGACTCTCACAGGGGTACAGTCACACACACACACACTGACTCTCACTGTGGTACAGTCCCACATACACAGACTGAGTCTCACTGGGGTACAGTCCTGCCCGCGCACACACACAAACACTGACTCTCACTGGGGTACAGTTCCACACACACACTGACTCTCACTGGGGTACTGTCCCCCCCCCACACACACTGACTCTCACTGGGGTACAGTCACACACACACACTGATTCTCACTGGGGTACAGTCCACACTAACACACACACTGACTCTCACTGGGGTACAGTCCCACACACACTGACTCTCACTGGGGTACAGTCCCACACACACACACTGACTCTCACTGTGGTACAGACCCACACACACACAGACTCTCACTGGGGTACAGTCCCACACACAGACTCTCACTGGGGTACAGCTCCCACACACACACTGACTCTCACTGTGGTACAGTCTCTCACACACTCTCTCTCTCTCACTGGGGTACAGTCCCACACACACACACAGACTCTCACTGGGGTACAGTCCCACACACACACACTGACTCACTGGAGTACAGTCCCACACACAAACTGACTCTCACTTGGGTACAGTCCCACACACACTGACTCTCACTGGGGTACAGTCCCACATACACACACACACCGACTCTCACTGGGGTACAGTCCCCCCCACACACAAACAGACTCTCACTGGGGTACAGTCCACACACACACGGACTCTCACTGGGATACAGTCACACACACACTGACTCTCACTGGGGTACAGTCCCACACACACACACACACCGACTCTCACTGGGGTACAGTCCCCCCCACACACAAACAGACTCTCACTGGGGTACAGTCCACACACACACGGACTCTCACTGGGATACAGTCACACACACACTGACTCTCACTGTGGTACAGTCCCACACACACACACACTGAGTCTCACTGGGGTACAGTCCTGTGCGCGCACACACAGACACACACACACACACACACTGACTGTCACTGGGGTACAGTTCCACACACACACTGACTCTCACTGGGATACTGTCCCACACACACACACACTGACTCTCATTGGGGTACAGTCCCACACACACTGACTCTCACTGTGGTACAGTCCGATACACACACACTGAGTCTCAGTGGGGTACAGTCCTGTGCGCGCGCACACACACACACTGACTCTCACTGGGGTACAGTCCCACACACATACACTGACTCTCACTGGGGTACAGTTCCACATACACACTGACTCTCACTGGGGTACAGTCACGCACACACTGACTCTCACTGTAGTACAGTCCCACACACACACACACACTGACTCTCACTGGGGTACAGTCACACACACACTGACTCTCACTGTGGTACAGTCCCACACACACACACTGATTCTCACTGTGGTACAGTCCCGCACACGCACACACTGACTCTCACTGTGGCGTAGTTCCTCACACACACACTGACTCTCACTGGGGTACAGTCCCACACACAGACTCTCACTGGGGTACAGCTCCCACACACAGACTGACTCTCACTGGGGTACAGTCTCACACACACTCTCTCTCTCTCTGACTGGGGTACAGTCCCACACACACACAGACTCTCACTGGGGTACAGTCCCACACACACACACTGACATTCACTGGTATACAGTCCCACACACAAACACACTGACTCTCACTGGGGTACAGTCCCACACATACACACACACACTGATTCTCACTGGAATACCGTCACACACACACTGACTCTCACTGGGGTACAGTCCCACACACACACACACACACAATGACTCTCACTGGGGTACAGTCCCACACACACCCCGACTCTTACTGGGGCTCAGTCCCCTCCACACAAACACAGACTCTCACTGGAGTACAGTCCACACACACACGGACTCTCACTGGGATACAGTCACACACACACTGACTCTCACTGGGGTAGAGTCCCACACAAACACAGACTCTCACTGGGGTACAGTCACACACAGACACACTGACTCTCACTGTGGTACAGTCCCACATACACACACTGAGTCTCACTGGGGTACAGTCGTGCCCGCGCACACACACAAACACTGACTCTCACTGGGGTACAGTTCCACACACACACTGACTCTCACTGGGGTACTGTCCCCCCCCCCCCCCCCACACACACACTGACTCTCACTGGGGTACAGTCACACACACACACTGATTCTCACTGGGGTACAGTCCACACTAACACACACACTGACTCTCACTGGGGTACAGTCCCACACACACTGACTCTCACTGGGGTACAGTCCCACACACACACACTGACTCTCACTGTGGTACAGACCCACACACACACAGACTCTCACTGGGGTACAGTCCCACACACACACACTGACTCTCACTGGGGTACTGTCCCCCCCACACACACACTGACTCTCACTGGGGTACAGTCACACACACACACTGATTCTCATGGGGGTACAGTCCCACACACACGCGCGCGCTGACTCGCACTGGAGTACAGTCCCACACATACACACACTGACTCTCACAGGGGTACAGTCACACACACACACACACTGACTCTCACTGGTATACAGCCCACACACACACACTGACTCTCACTGGTATACAGTCCCACACACACACACACACTGACTCTCACTGGGGTACAGTCCCACACATACACACACTGACTCTCACTGGGGTACAGTCCCACACACACACAATGACTCACTGGAGTACAGTCCCACACACAAACTGACTCTCACTGGGGTACAGTCCCACACACACACAGACACACTGACTCTCACTGGGGTACAGTTCCACACACACACTGACTCTCACTGGGGTACAGTCCCACACACACACACACACACCGACTCTCACTGGGGTACAGTCCCCCCCCACACAAACACAGTCTCTCACTGGGGTACAGTCCACACACACATGGACTCTCACTGGGTTACCGTCACACACACACTGACTCTCACTGGGATACAGTCCCACACACACACACTGATTCTCACTGGGGTACAGTCCCACACACACATGCTGACTCCCACTGGGGTACAGTCCCACACAGACGGACTCTCACTGGGGTACAGTCCCACACACACACACTGAGTCTCACTGGGGTACAGTCACACACTGACTCTCACTGGGGTACAGTCCCACACACAAACTGACTTGCACTGGTGTACAGTCCCACACACACACACTGACTCTTACTGGGATACAGTCTCACACACACAAACACCGACTCTCACTGGGGTACAGTCCACACACACACTCACTCTCACTGGGGTACCGTCACACACACACACTGACACTTGTGTACTGTTCCACACACACACAGACTCTCACTGGAATACAGTCCCACACACACACACACTGATTCTCACTGGGGTACAGTCCCACACACACACGCTGACTCCCACTGTGGTACAGTCCCACACAGACTGACTCTCACTGGGGTCAGTCCCACACACACACGCTGACTCCCACTGTGGTACAGTCCCACACAGACTGACTCTCACTGGGGGACAGTCCCACACACACACTGAGTCTCACTGGGGTACAGTCACACACTGACTCTCAGTGGGGTACAGTCCCACACACACAAACTGACTTGCACTGGGGTACAGTCCCACACACACACACTGACTCTTACTGGGATACAGTACCACACACACAAACACCGACTCTCACTGGGGTACAGTCCACACACACACAGACTCTCACTGGGGTACAGTCACACACACACACACACTGACACTTGGGTACTGTTCCACACACACACACAGACTCTCACTGGAATACAGTCCCACACACACACACACACTGATTCTCACTGGGGTACAGTCCCACACACACACGCTGACTCCCACTGTGGTACAGTCCCACACAGACTGACTCTCACTGGGGTACAGTCCCACACACACACTGAGTCTCACTGGGGTACAGTCACACACTGACTCTCACTGGGGTACAGTCCCACACACAAACTGACTTGCACTGGGGTACAGTCCCACACACACACACTGACTCTTACTGGGATACAGTCTCACACACACAAACACTGACTCTCACTGGGGTACAGTGCACACACACACTCACTCTCACTGGGGTACCGTCACACACACACACACACACACACTGACACTTGTGTACTGTTCCACACACACACAGACTCTCACTGGAATACAGTCCCACACACACACACACTGATTCTCACTGGGGTACAGTCCCACACACACACGCTGACTCCCACTGTGGTACAGTCCCACACAGACTGACTCTCACTGGGGTACAGTCCCACACACACACTGAGTCTCACTGGGGTACAGTCCCACACACAAACTGACTTGCACTGGGGTACAGTCCCACACACACACACTGACTCTTACTGGGATACAGTCTCACACACACAAACACCGACTCTCACTGGGGTACAGTCCACACACACACTCACTCTCACTGGGGTACCGTCACACACACACACACACTGACACTTGGGTACTGTTCCACACACACACACAGACTCTCACTGGAATACAGTCCCACACACACACACACTGATTCTCACTGGGGTACAGTCCCACACACACACGCTGACTCCCACTGTGGTACAGTCCCACACAGACTGACTCTCACTGGGGGACAGTCCCACACACACGCTGACTCCCACTGTGGTACAGTCCCACACAGACTGACTCTCACTGGGGGACAGTCCCACACACACACTGAGTCTCACTGGGGTACAGTCACACACTGACTCTCAGTGGGATACAGTCCCACACACACAAACTGACTTGCACTGGGGTACAGTCCCACACACACACACTGACTCTTACTGGGATACAGTACCACACACACAAACACCGACTCTCACTGGGGTACAGTCCACACACACACAGACTCTCACTGGGGTACAGTCACACACACACTGACTCTCACTGGGGTACAGTCCCACACACACACCGACTCTCACTGGGGTACAGTCCCCCCCCACACAACCACAGACTCTCACTGGGGTACAGTCCACACGCACACGGACTCTCGCTGGGATACAGTCACACACACACTGACTCTCACTGGGGTAGAGTCCCACACACACACTGACTTTCACTGTGGTACAGTCCCACACACACACACTGACATTCACTGGTATACAGTCCCACACACAAACACACTGACTCTCACTGGGGTACAGTCCCACACATACACACACACACTGATTCTCACTGGAATACCGTCACACACACACTGACTCTCACTGGGGTACAGTCCCACACACACACACACACACAATGACTCTCACTGGGGTACAGTCCCACACACACCCCGACTCTTAGTGGGGCTCAGTCCCCTCCACACAAACACAGACTCTCACTGGAGTACAGTCCACACACACACGGACTCTCACTGGGATATAGTCACACACACACTGACTCTCACTGGGGTAGAGTCCCACACAAACACAGACTCTCACTGGGGTACAGTCACACACAGACACACTGACTCTCACTGTGGTACAGTCCCACATACACACACTGAGTCTCACTGGGGTACAGTCGTGCCCGCGCACACACACAAACACTGACTCTCACTGGGGTACAGTTCCACACACACACTGACTCTCACTGGGGTACTGTGTCCCCCCCCCCCCACACACACACACACTGACTCTCACTGGGGTACAGTCACACACACACACTGATTCTCACTGGGGTACAGTCCACACTAACACACACACTGACTCTCACTGGGGTACAGTCCCACACACACTGACTCTCACTGGGGTACAGTCCCACACACACACACTGACTCTCACTGTGGTACAGACCCACACACACACAGACTCTCACTGGGGTACAGTCCCACACACACACACTGACTCTCACTGGGGTACTGTCCCCCCCACACACACACTGACTCTCACTGGGGTACAGTCACACACACACACTGATTCTCATGGGGGTACAGTCCCACACACACACGCGCGCTGACTCGCACTGGAGTACAGTCCCACACATACACACACTGACTCTCACAGGGGTACAGTCACACACACACACACACTGACTCTCACTGGTATACAGCCCACACACACACACTGACTCTCACTGGTATACAGTCCCACACACTGACTCTCACTGGGGTACAGTCCCACACATACACACACTGACTCTCACTGGGGTACAGTCCCACACACACACAATGACTCACTGGAGTACAGTCCCACACACAAACTGACTCTCACTGGGGTACAGTCCCACACACACACAGACACACTGACTCTCACTGGGGTACAGTTCCACACACACACTGACTCTCACTGGGGTACAGTCCCACACACACACACACACACCGACTCTCACTGGGGTACAGTCCCCCCGCACACAAACACAGACTCTCACTGGGGTACAGTCCACACACACATGGACTCTCACTGGGTTACCGTCACACACACACTGACTCTCACTGGGATACAGTCCCACACACACACACTGATTCTCACTGGGGTACAGTCCCACACACACATGCTGACTCCCACTGGGGTACAGTCCCACACAGACGGACTCTCACTGGGGTACAGTCCCACACACACACACTGAGTCTCACTGGGGTACAGTCACACACTGACTCTCACTGGGGTACAGTCCCACACACAAACTGATTTGCACTGGTGTACAGTCCCACACACACACACTGACTCTTACTGGGATACAGTCTCACACACACAAACACCGATTCTCACTGGGGTACAGTCCACACACACACTCACTCTCACTGGGGTACCGTCACACACACACACTGACACTTGTGTACTGTTCCACACACACACAGACTCTCACTGGAATACAGTCCCACACACACACACACTGATTCTCACTGGGGTACAGTCCCACACACACACGCTGACTCCCACTGTGGTACAGTCCCACACAGACTGACTCTCACTGGGGTACAGTCCCACACACACACACTGAGTCTCACTGGGGTACAGTCACACACTGACTCTCACTGGGGTACAGTCCCACACTCAAACTGACTTGCACTGGGGTACAGTCCCACACACACACACTGACTCTTACTGGGATACAGTCTCACATACACAAACACTGACTCTCACTGGGGTACAGTGCACACACACACTCACTCTCACTGGGGTACCGTCACACACACACACACACACTGACACTTGGGTACTGTTCCACACACACACAGACTCTCACTGGAATACAGTCCCACACACACACACACTGATTCTCACTGGGGTACAGTCCCACACACACACGCTGACTCCCACTGTGGTACAGTCCCACACAGACTGACTCTCACTGGGGTACAGTCCCACACACACACTGAGTCTCACTGGGGTACAGTCACACACTGACTCTCACTGGGGTACAGTCCCACACACAAACTGACTTGCACTGGGGTACAGTCCCACACACACACACTGACTCTTACTGGGATACAGTCTCACACACACAAACACTGACTCTCACTGGGGTACAGTGCACACACACACTCACTCTCACTGGGGTACCGTCACACACACACACACACACACTGACACTTGTGTACTGTTCCACACACACACAGACTCTCACTGGAATACAGTCCCACACACACACACACTGATTCTCACTGGGGTACAGTCCCACACACACACGCTGACTCCCACTGTGGTACAGTCCCACACAGACTGACTCTCACTGGGGTACAGTCCCACACACACACTGAGTCTCACTGGGGTACAGTCCCACACACAAACTGACTTGCACTGGGGTACAGTCCCACACACACACACTGACTCTTACTGGGATACAGTCTCACACACACAAACACCGACTCTCACTGGGGTACAGTCCACACACACACTCACTCTCACTGGGGTACCGTCACACACACACACACACTGACACTTGGGTACTGTTCCACACACACACACAGACTCTCACTGGAATACAGTCCCACACACACACACACTGATTCTCACTGGGGTACAGTCCCACACACACACGCTGACTCCCACTGTGGTACAGTCCCACACAGACTGACTCTCACTGGGGGACAGTCCCACACACACACGCTGACTCCCACTGTGGTACAGTCCCACACAGACTGACTCTCACTGGGGGACAGTCCCACACACACACTGAGTCTCACTGGGGTACAGTCACACACTGACTCTCAGTGGGGTACAGTCCCACACACACAAACTGACTTGCACTGGGGTACAGTCCCACACACACACACTGACTCTTACTGGGATACAGTACCACACACACAAACACCGACTCTCACTGGGGTACAGTCCACACACACACAGACTCTC
This sequence comes from Chiloscyllium plagiosum, assembly GCF_037043375.1. Taxonomy (NCBI): domain Eukaryota; kingdom Metazoa; phylum Chordata; class Chondrichthyes; order Orectolobiformes; family Hemiscylliidae; genus Chiloscyllium; species Chiloscyllium plagiosum. Next base: position 4,359,769 of record NW_028270182.1, read on the forward strand.
ACTGGGGTACAGTCACACACACACACACACTGACACTTGGGTACTGTTCCACACACACACAGACTCTCACTGGAATACAGTCCCACACACACACACACTGATTCTCACTGGGGTACAGTCCCACACACACACGCTGACTCCCACTGTGGTACAGTCCCACACAGACTGACTCTCACTGGGGTACAGTCCCACACACACACTGAGTCTCACTGGGGTACAGTCCCACACACAAACTGACTTGCACTGGGGTACAGTCCCACACACACACACTGACTCTTACTGGGATACAGTCTCACACACACAAACACCGACTCTCACTGGGGTACAGTCCACACACACACTCACTCTCACTGGGGTACCGTCACACACACACACACACTGACACTTGGGTACTGTTCCACACACACACACAGACTCTCACTGGAATACAGTCCCACACACACACACACTGATTCTCACTGGGGTACAGTCCCACACACACACGCTGACTCCCACTGTGGTACAGTCCCACACAGACTGACTCTCACTGGGGGACAGTCCCACACACACACGCTGACTCCCACTGTGGTACAGTCCCACACACACACACTGACTCTTACTGGGGTACAGTCCACACACACACAGACTCTCACTGGGGTACAGTCACACACACACTGACTCTCACTGGGGTACAGTCCCACACACACACCGACTCTCACTGGGGTACAGTCCCCCCCCACACAACCACAGACTCTCACTGGGGTACAGTCCACACACACACGGACTCTCGCTGGGATACAGTCACACACACACTGACTCTCACTGGGGTAGAGTCCCACACACACACTGACTTTCACTGTGGTACAGTCCCACACCCACACACTGAGTCTCACTGGGGTACAGTCCCGCGCGCACACACACACACACACAGTCATTGGGGTACAGTCCCACACACACACACACACAGACTGACTCTCACCAGGGTACGGTCCCACACACACACACTGACTCTCACTGGGGTACAGTCCCACACACACACACTGACGCTCACTGGGGTACAGTCTCACACACACACACTGACTCACACTGTGGTACAGTCCCACACACACACACACACACACTGACTCTCACTGGTATACAGTCCCACACACACACACTGACTCTCACTGGTAAACAGTCCCATACACACACACACACACACACTGACTCTCACTGGGGTACAGTCCCACACATACACACACACACTGATTCTCACTGGAATACCGTCACACACACACTGACTCTCATTGCGTACAGTCCCACACATACACACACACAATGACTCTCACTGGGGTATTGTCCCACACACACACACACACCGACTCTTACTGGGGCTCAGTCCCCCCCACACAAACACAGACTCTCACTGGGGTACAGTCCACACACACACGGACTCTCACTGGGATACAGTCACACACACACTGACTCTCACTGGGGTAGAGTCTCCCCCACACACAGACTCTCACTGGGGTACAGTCACACACACACACTGACTCTCACTGGGGTACAGTCCCACACACACACACTTGAGTCTCACTGGGGTACAGTTCCACACACACACTGACTCTCACTGTGGTACAGTCCCGCACACGCACACACTGACTCTCACCGGGGTTACAGTCCCACACACACACACTGACTTGCACTGGGGTACAGTCCCACACACACACACTAATTCTCACTGGGGTACAGTCACACACACACACACACACAGACTCTCACTGTGGTACAGTCCCCCCCCCACACACACACACTCATTGAGTCTCACTGGGGTACAGTCCAGCACACACACACTGGATCTCACTGGGGTACAGTCCGACATGCACACACTGACTCTCATTGGGGTACAGTCCCGCACACGCACACACTGACTCTCACTGGGGTGCAGTCCCTCACACACACACTGACTCTCACTGGGGTCCAGTCCCACACACAGACTCTCACTGGGGTACAGCTCCCACACACACACTGACTCTCACTGGGGTACAGTCTCTCACACACTCTCTCTCTCTCACTGGGTACAGTCCCACACACTCCCACACACACAGACTCTCACTGGGGTACAGTCCCACACACACACAATGACTCATTGGAGTACCGTCCCACACACAAACTGACTCTCACTGGGGTACAGTCCCACACACACTGACTCTCACTGGGGTACAGTCCCACACACACACACTGACTCTTACTGGGATACAGTCTCACACACACAAACACCGACTCTCACTGGGGTACAGTCCACACACACACTCACTCTCACTGGTGTACAGTCACACACACACTGACTCTCCCTGGGGTACTGTCCCACACACCCACTGACTCTCACTGGGGTAGAGTCACACACACACTGACTCTCATTGGGGTACAGTCCCACACAAACACTGATGCTCACTGGGTACAGTCCCACACACACACACTGACTCTCACTGGGGTACAGTCCCACACAAACACAGACTCTCACTGGGGTACTGTCCCACACACACTGACTCTCACTGGGGTACAGTCCCTCACACACACACACTGACTCTCACTGGGGTACAGTCACACACACACTGACTCTCACTGGGGTACAGTCCCACACACACACACTGACTCTCACTGGGGTACAGTCCCACACACACACACTGGCTCTCACTGGGGTACAGTCACACACACACACTCACACACACTGATTCTCACTGAGGTACAGTCCCACACAAACACACACACTGACTCTCACTGGGGTACAGTCCCTCACACACACACACTGACTCTCACTGGGGTACAGTCCCACACACACACACTGACTCTCACTGGGATACAGTCCCAGACACACACACTGACTCTCACTGGGGTACAGTCACACACACACTGACTCTCACTGGGGTACAGTCCCACACACACACCGACACTCACTGGGGTACAGTCCCCCCCACACAAACACTGACTCACTGGAGTACAGTCCCACACACAAACTGACTCTCACTGGGGTACAGTCCCACACACACTGACTCTCACTGGGGTACAGTCCCACACACACACCGACACTCACTGGGGTACAGTCCCCCCCACACAAACACTGACTCACTGGAGTACAGTCCCACACACAAACTGACTCTCACTGGGGTACAGTCCCACACACACTGACTCTCACTGGGGTACAGTCCACACACACACGGACTCTCACTGGGATACAGTCACACACACACTGACTCTCACTGGGGTAGAGTCCCACACACACACTGACTCTCACTGTGGTACAGTCCCACACACACACACACACTGAGTCTCACTGGGGTACAGCCCTGTGCGCGCGCACACACACACTGACTGTCACTGGGGTACAGTTCCACACACACACTGACTCTCACTGGGGTACTGTCCCACACACACACACACACTGACTCTCATTGGGGTACAGTCACACACACACTGACTCTTACTGTGGTACAGTCCGATACACACACACTGGGTCTCAGTGGGGTACAGTCCTGTGCGCGCGCACACACACACACACACTGGCTCTAACTGGGGTTCAGTCCCACACACACACACTGACTCTCACTGGGGTACAGTTCCACACACACACTGACTCTCACTGGGGTACAGTCACACACACACTGACTCTCACTGTAGTACAGTCCCACACACACACACACTGACTCTCACTGGGGTACAGTCACACACACACTGACTCTCACTGTGGTACAGGCCCACACACACACACTGATTCTCACTGGGGTACAGTCCCGCACAGGCACACACTGACTCTCACTGTGGTGCAGTTCCTCACACACACACTGACTCTCACTGGGGTACAGTCCCACACACAGACTCTCACTGGTATAGAGTCCCACACACACACACACACACACACACACTGACTCTCACTGGGGTACAGTCCCCCACACACACACACACACACCGACTCTTACTGGGGTTCAGTCCCCCCCACACAAACACAGACTCTCACTGGGGTACAGTCACACACACACTGACTCTCACTGGGGTAGAGTCCCCCCCACACACAGACTCTCACTGGGGTACAGTCACACACACACACTGACTCTCACTGTGGTACAGTCTCACACACGCACACACTGACTCTCACTGGGGTACAGTCCCACACACACTGACTATCACTGCGGTACAATCCCACACACACACATTCTGACTCTCACTGGGGTACAGTCCCACACACACACACACAGACTCTCACTGGGGGACAGTCACACACACACACACACTGGCTCTCACTGGGGTACAATCCCACACACCCGCACTGACTCTCACTGGGATACAGTCACACACACACACACTGAACTCTCACTGGGGTACAGTCATACACATGCACACACACACACACACTGACTCTCACTGGGGTACATTGCCACACACACACACAGACTCTCACTGGGGTACAGTCCCACACACACACACACACACACACACACACAGACTCTCACTGGGGTACAGTCCCCCCCCACACACTGTTTCTCTCTGGGGTACAGTCGCACACATACACACACACAGACTCTCACTGGGGTACAGTCACACACACACACTGACTCTTACTGGGGTACAGTCCCACACACACACACTGACTCTCACTGTGGTACACTCCCACACACACACACTGACTCTCACTCGGGTACAGTCTTACACACACAGACACACTGATTCTCATTGGGGTACAGTGCCACACACACACACTGACTCTCACTGCGGTACAGACATACACACACACACAATGGCTCTCCCTGGGGTGCAGTCCCACACACACGCACTGTCTCTCTCTGTGGTACAGTCTCACACACACACACACAGACTCTAACTGGGCTACAGTCACACACACACTCACACAGACTCTCACTGGGGTACAGTCCCACACACACACACAGACTCTCACTGAGGTACAGTCCCACAAATACGTACACACAGACTCTCACTGGGATACTGTCCCACACACGCGCACACACACACAGTGAGAGTCAGTGTGTTTGTGACTGTACCCCAGTGAGAGTCAGTGTGTGTGTGTGTGTGTGGGACTGTACCCAAGTGAGTCTGTGTGTGTGTGTGTGTGTGTGGGACTGTACCACAATGAGTGTCAGTGTGTGTGTGACTGTACCCTCGTGAGAGTCAGTGTGTGTGTGGGGGGGAAGTAGCCAGTGAGAGTCAGTGTGTGTGTGCGTGGGACTGTACCCCAGTGAGAGTCAGTGTGTGTGTGCGCGCGGGACTGTACCCCAGTGAGACTCAGTGTGTGTGTGTGGGACTGTACCACAGTGAGTGTCAGTGTGTGGGGGAAGTACCCCAGTGAGAGTCAGTGTGTGTGTGTGTGTGGGACTGTACCCCAGTGAGAGTCAGTGTGTGAGTGTGTGCACGGGACTGTACCCCAGTGAGAGTCAGTGTGTGTGTGGACTGTACCCCAGTGGGAGTCAGTGTGTGTGTGACGGTATTCCAGTGAGAATCAGTGTGTGTGTGTATGTGTGGGACTGTACCCCAGTGAGAGTCAGTGTGTGTGTGTGTGTGTGGGACTGTATACCAGTGAATGTCAGTGTGTGTGTGTGGGACTGTACCCCAGTGAGGGTCTGTGTGTGTGTGGGAGTGTACCCCAGTGAGAGTCTGTGTGTGTGTGTGTGGGACTGTACCCCAGTCAAAGAGAGAGAGTGTGTGTGAGACTGTACCCCAGTGAGAGTCAGTGTGTGTGTGGGAGCTGTACCCCAGTGAGAGTCTGTGTGTGGGACTATACCCCAGTGAGAGTCAGTGTGTATGTGAGGAACCGCACCACAGTGAGAGTCAGTGTGTGGTTGTGCGGGACTGTACCCCAGTGAGAATCAGTGTGTGTGTGTGGGCCTGTACCACAGTGAGAGTCAGTATGTGTGTGACTGTACCCCAGTGAGAGTCAGTGTGTGTGTGTGTGGGACTGTACTACAGTGAGAGTCAGTGTGTGTGTGACTGTACCCCAGTGAGAGTCAGTGTGTGTGTGGAACTGTACCCCAGTTAGAGTCAGTGTGTGTGTGTGGGACTGTACCCCAGTTAGAGTCAGTCTGTGTGTGTGTGTGTGTGTGTGCGCGCACAGGACTGTACCCCACTGAGACTCAGTGTGTGTGTATCGGACTGTACCACAGTGAGAGTCAGTGTGTGTGTGACTGTACCCCAATGAGAGTTAGTGTGTGTGTGTGGGGGGGGGGGGGACACTGTACCCTAGTGAGAGTCAGTGTGTGTGTGTGGGACTGGTCCCCAGTGAGAGTCCGTATGTGTGTGTGTGGGACTGTACCCCAGTGAGAGTCAGTGTGTGTGGTGGCACTGTACTCCAGTGAGAGTCAGTGTGTGTGTGTGTGCATGTGTGTGACTGTACCGCAGTGAGAGTCAGTGTGTGTGTGTGTGACTATACCCCAGTGAGAGTCAGTGTGTGTGTGTGTGGGACTGTACCCCAGTGAGAGTCAGTGTGTGTGTGTGTGTGTGTGTGTGTGGGAATGTAACCCAGTGAGAGTCAGTGTGTGTGTGTGTGTGGGACTGTACCCCAGTGAGAGTCAGTGTGTGTGTGTGTGGGACTGTACCCCAGTGAGAGTCAGTGTGTGTGTGTGTGTGGGACTGTACCCCAGTGAGAGTCAGAGTGTGTGTGTGACTGTACCCCAGTGAGAGTCAATGTGTGTGTGTGTGAGACTGTACTCCAGTGAGAATCTGTGTGTGTGTATGTTTGCGACTGTACCCCAGTGAGAGTCAGTGTGTGTGTGTGTGTGGGGGGGTACTGTACCCCAGTGAGAGTCAGTGTGTGTGTGTAAGACTGTACCCCAGTGAGAGTCAGTGTGTGTGTTTGTATGAGAGTGTGTGTGGGACTGTACCCCAGTGAGAGTCAGTGTGTTTGTGTGTGTATGTGTGTGTGGGCCTGTACCCCAGTGAGAGTCAGTGTGTGTATGTGTGTGTGTCTGGGGGATTGTACCCCAGTGAGAGTCAGTGTGTGTGTGAGACTGTACCCCAGTGAGAGTCTGTGTGTGTGTATGTGTGCGACTGTAACCCAGTGAGAGTCTGTGTGTGTCGGTGTGGGGGGACTGCACCGCAGTGTGAGTCAGAGTGTGTGTGTGAGACTGTACCCCAGTGAGAGTCAGTGTGTGTGTGTGTGTGTGTGTGTATTACTGTACCCCAGTGAGAGTCAGTGTGTGTGTGGGCTGTACACCAGTGAGAGTCGGTGTGTGTGTGTGTGTCTGGGACTGTACCCCAGTGAGAGTCTGTGTTTGTGTGAGACTGTACCCCAGTGAGAGTCAGTGTGTGTGTGTGGGACTGTACCCCAGTGAGAGTCTGTGTGTGTGGGATTGTACCCCAGTGAGAGTCAGTGTGTGTGTGTCTGTGTGGGACTGTACCCCAGTGAGAGTCTGTGTCTGTGTGTGTGTGTGGGACTGTACCCAAGTGAGAGTCAGTGTGTGTGTGTGTGTGGGACTGTACCCCAGTGAGAGTCAGTCTGTGTGTGTGGGACTGTACCCCAGTGAGAGTCAGTGTGTGTGTGTGTGTGGGACTGTACCCCAGTGAGAGTCAGTGTGTGTGCGTGTGCGACTGTAACCCAGTGAGAGTCTGTGTGTGTCGGTGTGGGGGGACTGCACCGCAGTGAAAGTCAGTGTGTGTGTGTGAGACTGTACCCCAGTGAGAGTCAGTGTGTGTGTTTGTGTGAGAGTGTGTGTGGGACTGTACCCCAGTGAGAGTCAGTGTGTTTGTGTGTGTGTGTGTGGGACTGTAGCCCAGTGAGAGTCAGTGTGTGTGTGTGTGTGTGTGGGGGTGTTACTGTACCCCAGTGAGAGTCAGTGTGTGTGTGGGCCTGTACCCCAGTGAGAGTCGGTGTGTGTGTGTGTGTGTGTGTGTGTGTGACTGTCCCCCAGTGAGAGTCTGTGTGTGGGTGTGTGTGTGGGACTGTTCCCCAGTGAGAGTCAGTGTGTGTGTGTGTGTGTGGGACTGAACCACAGTGAGAGTCAGTGTGTGTGTGTGTGGGACTGTACCCCAGTGAGAGTCAGTGTGTGTGTGTGTGTGGGGTGGGTCTGTACACCAGTGAGAGTCAGTGTGTGTGTGTGGGACTGTACCCCAGTGAGAGTCAGTGTGTGTGTTTGTGTGAGAGTGTGTGTGGGACTGTACCCCAGTGAGAGTCAGTGTGTTTGTGTGTGTATTGGATTGTACCCCAGTGAGAGTCAGTGTGGTGTGTGTGTGTTGGACTGTACCCCAGTGAGAGTCAGTGTGTGTGTGAGACTGTACCCCAGTGAGAGTCTGTGTGTGTGTATGTGTGCGACTGTAACCCAGTGAGAGTCAGTGTGTGTGAGTGAGACTGTACCCCAGTGAGAGTCAGTGTGTGTGTTTGTGTGAGAGTCTGTTTGGGACTGTACCCCAGTGAGAGTCAGTGTGTTTGTGTGTGTGTGTGTGGGACTGTAGCCCAGTGAGAGTCAGTGTGTGTGTGTGTGTGTGTGTGGGTGTTACTGTACCCCAGTGAGAGTCAGTGTGTGTGTGGGCCTGTACCCCAGTGAGAGTCGGTGTGTGTGTGTGTGTGTGGGACTGTACCCCAGTGAGAGTCAGTGTGTGTGTGTGGGACTGTACACCAGTGAGAGTGTGTGTGTGTGGGACTGTACCCCAGTGAGAGTCAGTGTGTGTGTGACTGTACCCCAGCGAGAGTCAGTGTGTGTGTGTGGGGGACTGTACCCCAGTGAGAGTCTGTGTGTGTGGGACTGTACCCCAGTGAGAGACAGTGTGTGTGTGTCTGTGTGGGACTGTACTCCAGTGAGAGTCTGTGTCTGTGTGTGTGTGTGGGACTGTACCCAAGTGAGAGTCAGTGTGTGTGTGTTGGACTGTACCCCAGTGAGAGTCAGTGTGTGTGTGTGTGTGGGACTGTACCCCAGTGAGAGTCAGTCTGTGTGTGTGGGACTGTACCCCAGTGATAGTCAGTGTGTGTGTGTGGGACTGTACCCCAATGAGAGTCAGTGTGTGTGTGTGTGGGATTGTACCCCAGTGAGAGTCAGTGTGTGTGTGTGTGTGTGTGTGTGTGACTGTCCCCCAGTGAGAGTCTGTGTGTGTGGGACTGTTCCCCAGTGAGAGTCAGTGTGTGTGTGTGTGGGACTGAACCACAGTGAGAGTCAGTGTGTGTGTGTGTGGGACTGTACCCTGGTGAGAGTCAGTGTGTGTGTGTGGGCCTGTACACCAGTGAGAGTCAGTGTGTGAGTGTGTGTGTGTGCGTGCGTGTGACTGTACCCCAGTGAGAGTCAGTGTGTGTGTTTGTGTGAGAGTGTTTGTGGGACTGTACCCCAGTGAGAGTCAGTGTGTTTGTGTCTGTGTGTGTGGGACTGCACAGTGAGAGTCAGTGTGTGTGTGGGGAGAAAGTGAGGACTGCAGATGCTGGAGATCAGAGCTGAAAATGTGTTGCTGGAAATGCGCAGCAGGTCAGGCAGCATCCAGGGAACAGGAGAATTGACGTTTCGGGCATAAGCCCTTCTCCATTCCTGAAGAAGGGCTTATGCCCGAAACGTCGATTCTCCTGTTCCCTGGATGCTGCTTGACCTGCTGCGCTTTTCCAGCAATACATTTTCAGTGTGTGTGTGGGCCTGTAGCCCAATGAGAGTCGGCGTGTGTGTGTGTGTGTGTGCGCGTGCGACTGTACCCCAGTGAGACTCTGTGTGTGTGTGGGACTGTACCCCAGTGACAGTCTGTGTGTGTGGGACTGTACCCCTGTTAGAGCCTGTGTTTGAGAGGGACTGTACGCCAGTGAGAGTCAGTGTGTGTGTGTGTGTAGGACTGTGCCCCAGTGACAGTCTGTGTGTGTGGGTACTGTACCCCAGTGAGAGTCAGTGTGTGTGTGTGTGTGTGTGTGCGGGATTGCACCCCAGTGAGAGTCAGTGTGTGTGGGACTGTACCCCAGTGAGAGTCTGTGTGTGTGTGGGACTGTACCCCAGTGAGAGTCAGTGTTTGTGTGTGTGTGTGGGTACTGTACCCCAGTGAGAGTCAGTGTGTGTGTGTGTGTGTGTGGGATTGCACCCCAGTGAGAGTCAGTGTGTGTGGGACTGTACCCCAGTGAGAGTCTGTGTGTGTGTGGGACTGTACCCCAGTGAGAGTCAGTGTTTGTGTGTGTGTGTGGGATTGCACCCCAGTGAGAGTCAGTGTGTGTGGGACTGTACCCCAGTGAGAGTCTGTGTGTGTGTGGGACTGTACCCCAGTGAGAGTCAGTGTTTGTGTGTGTGTGTGGGACTGTACCCCAGTGAGAGTCAGTTTGTGTGGGACTGTACCCCAGTGAGAGTCAGTGTGTGTATGTATGTGTGGGATTGCACCCCAGTGAGAGTCAGTTTGTGTGGGACTGTACCCCAGTGAGAGTCAGTGTGTGCATGTGTATCTGTGTCTGTGTGTGTGTGTGGGACAGTACCCCAGTGAGAGTCTGTGTGTGTGTGGGACTGTACCCCAGTGAGAGTCAGTGTTTGTGTGTGTGTGTGTGGGACTGTACCCCAGTGAGAGTCAGTTTGTGTGGGACTGTACCCCAGTGAGAGTCAGTGTGTGTATGTGTGTCTGTGTCTGTGTGTGTGTGTGTGTGTGGGACAGTACCCCAGTGAGAGTCAGTGGATGTGTGTGTAGGACTGTACCCCAGTGAGAGTCTGTGTGCGTGTGGGACTGTACCCCAGTGAGAGTCGGTGTGTGTGTGGGACTGTACCCCAGTGAGAGTCAGTGTGTGTGTGTGTGTGGGACTGTACCCCAGTGAGAGTCAGTGTGTGCGTGTGTCTGTGTGTGACTGTATCCCAGTGAGAGTCTGTCTCTGTGTGTGTGTGTGGTTCTGTAGCCCAGTGAGAGTCAGTGTGTGTATGTGGGGGACTGTACCCCAGTGAGAGTCAGTGTGTGTGTGTGAGTGTGGGACTGTACCCCAGTGAGAGTCAGTGTATGTGTGTATGTGGGATTGTACCCCAGTGAGAGTCAGTGTGTGTGTGCCTGTACCCCAGTGAGGGTCAGTGTGTGTGTGTGTGTGACTGTACCCCAGTGAGAGTCAGTGGGTGTGTGTGTGTGAGACTATACCCCAGTGAGAGTCTGTGTGTGTGTATGTGTGCCACTGTACCCCAGTGAGCGTCAGTGTGTGTGTGGGGGGGACTTTACCCCAGTGAGAGTCAGTGTGTGTGTGTGGGACTGTACCCCAGTGAGTCAGTGTGTGTGTGTGTGCGGGAGTGTACCCCAGTGAGAGTCAGTGTGTGTGTGTGTGTGGCACTGTACCCCAGTGAGAGTCAGTGTGTGTGTGACTGTACCCCAGCGAGAGTCAGTGTGTGTGTGTGTGACTGTACCCAGTGAGAGTCAGTGCGTGTGTGTGGGATTGTACCCCAGTGAGAGTCAGTGTGGTGTGTGTGAGAGGCTGTACCCTACTGAGAGTCAGTGTGTGTGTGTGAGACTGTACCCCAGTGAGAGTCTGTGTGTGTGTATGTATGCGACTGTACCCCAGTGAGAGTCAGTGTGTGTGTGTGGGACTGTACCCCAGTGAGAGTCAGTGTGTGTGTTTGTGTGAGAGTGTGTGTGGGACTGTAACCCAGTGAGAGTCAGTGTGTTTGTGTGTGTGTGAGAGAGACTGTACCCCAGTGAGAGTTAGTGTGTGTGTGTGTGTGTGTGTGTGGGTGGGACTGTACCCCAGTGAGAGTCAGTGTGTGTGTGAGCCTGTACCCCAGTGAGAGTCAGTGTGTCTGTGACTGTACCCCAGTGAAAGTCAGTGTGTGTATGTCTGGGACTGTACCCCAGTGAGAGTCTGTGTGTGTGGGAAAGTAACCCAGTGAGAGTCTGTGTTTGTGTGAGACTGTACCCCAGTGAGAGTCAGTGTGTGTGTGGGACTGTACCCCAGTGAGAGTCAGTGCGTGTGTGTGTGTGTGACTGTACCCAGTGATAGTCAGTGTGTGAGTGTGTCTGTGTATGACTGTACCCCAGTGAGAGTCTGTGTCTGTGTGTGTGTGTGTGGGACTGTACCCCAGTGAGACTCAGTGTGTGTGTGTGTGTGGGACTGTACCCCAGTGAGAGTCTGTGTGTGTGTGTGTGGGACAGTTCCCCAGTGAGAGTCTGTGTGTGTGTGTGTGTGGGACTGTACCCCATGAGAGTCAGTGTGTGTGTGTGGGGGGGTCTGTACACCAGTGAGAGTCAGTGTGTGTGTGTGGGACTGTACACCAGTGAGATTCAGTGTGTGTGTGTGGGACTGTACCCCGGTGAGAGTCAGTGTGTGTGTGTGTGACTGTATACCAGTGAGAGTCAGTGTGTGTGTGGTGGACGGTGCCCAGGTGAGAGTCAGTGTGTGTGTGTGTGTGGGACTGTACCCCAGTGAGAGTCAGTGTGTGTGTATGTGGGGGGGTCTGTCCACCAGTGAGAGTCAGAGTGTGTGTGTGGGACTGTACACCAGTGAGAGTCAGTTTGTGTGTGTGGGACTGTACCCCGGTGAGAGTCAGTGTGTGTGTGTGTGACTGTACACCAGTGAGAGTCAGTGTGTGTGTGTGGGACTGTACCCTGGTGAGAGTCTGTGTGTGTGTGTGGGACTGAACCCCAGTGAGAGTCAGTGTGTGTGTGGGACTGAACCCCAGTGAGAGTCAGTGTGTGTGTGTGGGATAGTACCCCGGTGAGAGTCAGTGTGTGTGTGTGACTGTACCCCAGTGAGAGTCAGTGTGTGTGTGTGGGACCGTACCCTGGTGAGAGTCAGTGTGTGTGGGACTGTACCCCGGTGGGAGTCAGTGTGGGTGTGTGGGACTGTACACCAGTGAGAGTCAGTGTGTGTGTGTGGGACTGTACCCCAGTGAGAGTCAGTGTGTGTGTGTGGGACTGTACCGCAGTACGAGTCAGTGTGTGGTTGTGGAACTGTACCCCAGTGAGAGTCAGTGTGTGTGTGTGGGACTGTACCCCAGTGAGAATCAGTGTGTGTGTGTGTGTGTGGGGCACTGTACCCCAGTGAGAGTCAGTGTGTGTGTGCGTGTGTGTGACTGTACCCCAGCGAGAGTCAGTGTGTGTGTGTGTGACTGTACCCAGTGAGAGTCAGTGCGTGTGTGTGGGATTGTACCCCAGTGAGAGTCAGTGTGTGTATCTGTGTGTGTGTGGGTTTGTACCCCAGTGAGAGTCAGTGTGGTGTGTGTGAGAGGCTGTACCCTACTGAGAGTCAGTGTGTGTGTGTGAGACTGTACCCCAGTGAGAGTCTGTGTGTGTGTATGTATGTGACTGTACCCCAGTGAGAGTCAGTGTGTGTGTGTGAGACTGTACCCCAGTGAGAGTCAGTGTGTGTGTTTGTGTGAGAGTGTGTGTGGGACTGTAACCCAGTGAGAGTCAGTGTGTGTGTGAGCCTGTACCCCAGTGAGAGTCAGTGTGTGTATGTCTGGGACTGTACCCCAGTGAGAGTCTGTGTGTGTGGGAAAGTAACCCAGTGAGAGTCTGTGTTTGTGTGAGACTGTACCCCAGTGAGAGTCAGTGTGTGTGTGGGACTGTACCCCAGTGAGAGTCAGTGCGTGTGTGTGTCTGTGTATGACTGTACCCCAGTGAGAGTCTGTGTCTGTGTGTGTGTGTGTGGGACTGTACCCCAGTGAGACTCAGTGTGTGTGTGTGTGTGTGTGGGACTGTACCCCAGTGAGAGTCCGAGTGTGTGTGTGTGGGACTGTTCCCCAGTGAGAGTCTGTGTGTGTGTGTGTGTGTGGGACTGTACCCCATGAGAGTCAGTGTGTGTGTGTGGGGGGGTCTGTACACCAGTGAGAGTCAGTGTGTGTGTGTGGGACTGTACAGCAGTGAGATTCAGTGTGTGTGTGTGGGACTGTACCCCGGTGAGCGTCAGTGTGTGTGTGTGTGACTGTACACCAGTGAGAGTCAGTGTGTGTGTGGTGGACGGTGCCCAGGTGAGAGTCAATGTGAGTGTGTGTGGGACTGTACCCCAGTGAGAGTCAGTTTGTGTGTGTGGGACTGTACCCCAGTGAGAGTCAGTGTGTGTGTGTGTGACTGTACACCAGTGAGAGTCAGTGTGTGTGTGTGGGACTGTACCCTGGTGAGAGTCTGTGTGTGTGTGTGGGACTGAACCCCAGTGAGAGTCAGTGTGTGTGTGTGGGATAGTACCCCAGTGAGAGTCAGTATGTGTGTGTGTGACTGTACCCCAGTGAGAGTCAGTGTGTGTGTGTGGGACCGTACCCCGGTGAGAGTCAGTGTGTGTGTGTGTGTGTGTGTGGGACTGTACCCCGGTGGGAGTCAGTGTGGGTGTGTGGGACTGTACACCAGTGAGAGTCAGTGTGTTTGTCTATGTGTGTGGAACTGTACCCCAGTGAGAGTCAGTGTGTGTGTGTGGGACTGTACCGCAGTGCGAGTCAGTGTGTGGTTGTGGAACTGTACCCCAGTGAGAGTCAGTGTGTTTGGTGGGACTGTGCCCCAGTGCGAGTCTGTGTGTGTGGGACTGTTCCCCAGTGAGAGTCTGTGTGTGTGTGTGTGTGGGACTGTACCCCATGAGAGTCAGTGTGTGTGTGGGGGGGGGGTCTGTACACCAGTGAGAGTCAGTGTGTGTGTGTGGGACTGTACACCAGTGAGATTCTGTGTGTGTGTGTGGGACTGTACCCCGGTGAGAGTCAGTGTGTGTGTGTGTGACTGTACACCAGTGAGAGTCAGTGTGTTTGTCTATGTGTGTGGAACTGTACCCCAGTGAGAGTCAGTGTGTGTATGTGTGTCTGTGTCTGTGTGTGTGTGTGTGTGTGTGGGACTGTAACCCAGTGAGAGTCAGTGTGTGTGTGAGCCTGTACCCCAGTGAGAGTCAGTGTGTGTATGTCTGGGACTGTACCCCAGTGAGAGTCTGTGTGTGTGGGAAAGTAACCCAGTGAGAGTCTGTGTTTGTGTGAGACTGTACCCCAGTGAGAGTCAGTGTGTGTGTGGGACTGTACCCCAGTGAGAGTCAGTGCGTGTGTGTGTCTGTGTATGACTGTACCCCAGTGAGAGTCTGTGTCTGTGTGTGTGTGTGTGGGACTGTACCCCAGTGAGACTCAGTGTGTGTGTGTGTGTGTGTGGGACTGTACCCCAGTGAGAGTCCGAGTGTGTGTGTGTGGGACTGTTCCCCAGTGAGAGTCTGTGTGTGTGTGTGTGTGTGGGACTGTACCCCATGAGAGTCAGTGTGTGTGTGTGGGGGGGTCTGTACACCAGTGAGAGTCAGTGTGTGTGTGTGGGACTGTACAGCAGTGAGATTCAGTGTGTGTGTGTGGGACTGTACCCCGGTGAGAGTCAGTGTGTGTGTGTGTGACTGTACACCAGTGAGAGTCAGTGTGTGTGTGGTGGACGGTGCCCAGGTGAGAGTCAATGTGAGTGTGTGTGGGACTGTACCCCAGTGAGAGTCAGTTTGTGTGTGTGGGACTGTACCCCGGTGAGAGTCAGTGTGTGTGTGTGTGACTGTACACCAGTGAGAGTCAGTGTGTGTGTGTGGGACTGTACCCTGGTGAGAGTCTGTGTGTGTGTGTGTGGGACTGAACCCCAGTGAGAGTCAGTGTGTGTGTGGGACTGAACCCCAGTGAGAGTCAGTGTGTGTGTGTGGGATAGTACCCCAGTGAGAGTCAGTATGTGTGTGTGTGACTGTACCCCAGTGAGAGTCAGTGTGTGTGTGTGGGACCGTACCCCGGTGAGAGTCAGTGTGTGTGTGGGACTGTACCCCGGTGGGAGTCAGTGTGGGTGTGTGGGACTGTACACCAGTGAGAGTCAGTGTGTTTGTCTATGTGTGTGGAACTGTACCCCAGTGAGAGTCAGTGTTTGTGTGTGGGACTGTACCGCAGTGCGAGTCAGTGTGTGGTTGTGGAACTGTACCCCAGTGAGAGTCAGTGTGTTTGGTGGGACTGTGCCCCAGTGCGAGTCTGTGTGTGTGGGACTGTTCCCCAGTGAGAGTTTGTGTGTGTGTGTGTGTGGGACTGTACCCCATGAGAGTCAGTGTGTGTGTGGGGGGGGGGGTCTGTACACCAGTGAGAGTCAGTGTGTGTGTGTGGGACTGTACACCAGTGAGATTCTGTGTGTGTGTGTGGGACTGTACCCCGGTGAGAGTCAGTGTGTGTGTGTGTGACTGTACACCAGTGAGAGTCAGTGTGTTTGTCTATGTGTGTGGAACTGTACCCCAGTGAGAGTCAGTGTGTGTGTGTGGGACTGTACCGCAGTGCGAGTCAATGTGTGGTTGTGGAACTGTACCCCAGTGAGAGTCAGTGTGTGTGTGTGGGACTGTGCCCCAGTGCGAGTCTGTGTGTGTGGGACTGTTCCCCAGTGAGAGTCTGTGTCTGTGTGTGTGTGTGTGGGACTGTACCCCAGTGAGACTCAGTGTGTGTGTGTGTGTGGGACTGTACCCCAGTGAGAGTCTGTGTGTGTGTGTGTGTGTGTGTGTGTGGGACAGTTCCCCAGTGAGAGTCTGTGTGTGTGTGTGTGTGTGTGGGACAGTTCCCCAGTGAGAGTCTGTGTGTGTTTGTGTGGGGGACTGTACCCCATGAGAGTCAGTGTGTGTGTGTGTGGGGGTCTGTACACCAGTGAGAGTCAGTGTGTGTGTGTGGGACTGTACACCAGTGAGATTCAGTGTGTGTGTGTGGGACTGTACCCCGGTGAGAGTCAGTGTGTGTGTGTGTGACTGTACACCAGTGAGAGTCAGTGTGTGTGTGGTGGACGGTGCCCAGGTGAGAGTCAGTGTGTGTGTGTGTGTGTGGGACTGTACCCCAGTGAGAGTCAGTGTGTGTGTATGTGGGGGGGTCTGTCCACCAGTGAGAGTCAGAGTGTGTGTGTGGGACTGTACACCAGTGAGAGTCAGTTTGTGTGTGTGGGACTGTACCCCGGTGAGAGTCAGTGTGTGTGTGTGTGACTGTACACCAGTGAGAGTCAATGTGTGTGTGTGGGACTGTACCCTGGTGAGAGTCTGTGTGTGTGTGTGGGACTGAACCCCAGTGAGAGTCAGTGTGTGTGTGGGACTGAACCCCAGTGAGAGTCAGTGTGTGTGTGTGGGATAGTACCCCGGTGAGAGTCAGTGTGTGTGTGTGTGACTGTACCCCAGTGAGAGTCAGTGTGTGTGTGTGTGACTGTACCCAGTGAGAGTCAGTGCGTGTGTGTGGGATTGTACCCCAGTGAGACTCAGTGTGTGTGTGTGGGATAGTACCCCGGTGAGAGTCAGTGTGTGTGTGTGGGACTGTACCCCAGTGAGAGTCTGTGTGTGTGTGTGTGTGTGGGACAGTTCCCCAGTGAGAGTCTGTGTGTGTGTGTGTGTGGGACTGTACCCCATGAGAGTCAGTGTGTGTGTGTGGGGGGGTCTGTACACCAGTGAGAGTCAGTGTGTGTGTGTGAGACTGTACACCAGTGAGATTCAGTGTGTGTGTGTGGGACTGTACCCCGGTGAGAGTCAGTGTGTGTGTGTGTGACTGTACACCAGTGAGAGTCAGTGTGTGTGTGGTGGACGGTGCCCAGGTGAGAGTCAGTGTGTGTGTGTGTGTGTGTGTGTGTGGGACTGTACCCCAGTGAGAGTCAGTGTGTGTGTATGTGGGGGGGTCTGTCCACCAGTGAGAGTCAGAGTGTGTGTGTGGGACTGTACACCAGTGAGAGTCAGTTTGTGTGTGTGGGACTGTACCCCGGTGAGAGTCAGTGTGTGTGTGTGTGACTGTACACCAGTGAGAGTCAATGTGTGTGTGTGGGACTGTACCCTGGTGAGAGTCTGTGTGTGTGTGTGGGACTGAACCCCAGTGAGAGTCAGTGTGTGTGTGGGACTGAACCCCAGTGAGAGTCAGTGTGTGTGTGTGGGATAGTACCCCGGTGAGAGTCAGTGTGTGTGTGTGTGACTGTACCCCAGTGAGAGTCAGTGTGTGTGTGTGGGACCGTACCCTGGTGAGAGTCAGTGTGTGTGTGTGTGTGGGACTGTACCCCGGTGGGAGTCAGTGTGGGTGTGTGGGACTGTACACCAGTGAGAGTCAGTGTGTGTGTGTGGGACTGTACACCAGTGAGAGTCAGTGTGTGTGTGTGGGACTGTACCCCAGTGAGAGTCAGTGTGTTTGTCTATATGTGTGGAACTGTACCCCAGTGAGAGTCAGTGTGTGTGTGTGGGACTGTACCGCAGTGCGAGTCAGTGTGTGGTTGTGGAACTGTACCCCAGTGAGAGTCAGTGTGTGTGTGTGGGACTGTACCCCAGTGAGAATCAGTGTGTGTGTGTGTGTGTGGCACTGTACCCCAGTGAGAGTCAGTGTGTGTGTGTGTGTGCGTGTGTGTGACTGTACCCCAGCGAGAGTCAGTGTGTGTGTGTGTGACTGTACCCAGTGAGAGTCAGTGCGTGTGTGTGGGATTGTACCCCAGTGAGAGTCAGTGTGTGTATCTGTGTGTGTGTGGGTTTGTACCCCAGTGAGAGTCAGTGTGGTGTGTGTGAGAGGCTGTACCCTACTGAGAGTCAGTGTGTGTGTGTGAGACTGTACCCCAGTGAGAGTCTGTGTGTGTGTATGTATGTGACTGTACCCCAGTGAGAGTCAGTGTGTGTGTGTGAGACTGTACCCCAGTGAGAGACAGTGTGTGTGTTTGTGTGAGAGTGTGTGTGGGACTGTAACCCAGTGAGAGTCAGTGTGTGTGTGAGCCTGTACCCCAGTGAGAGTCAGTGTGTGTATGTCTGGGACTGTACCCCAGTGAGAGTCTGTGTGTGTGGGAAAGTAACCCAGTGAGAGTCTGTGTTTGTGTGAGACTGTACCCCAGTGAGAGTCAGTGTGTGTGTGGGACTGTACCCCAGTGAGAGTCAGTGCGTGTGTGTGTGTGTGTGTGACTGTACCCCAGTGATAGTCAGTGTGTGAGTGTGTCTGTGTATGACTGTACCCCAGTGAGAGTCTGTGTCTGTGTGTGTGTGTGTGTGTGGGACTGTACCCCAGTGAGAGTCTGTGTGTGTGTGTGTGTGTGGGACTGTTCCCCAGTGAGAGTCTGTGTGTGTGTGTGTGTGGGACTGTACCCCATGTGAGTCAGTGTGTGTGTGTGGGGGGGTCTGTACAACAGTGAGAGACAGTGTGTGTGTGTGTGGGACTGTACACCAGTGAGATTCAGTGTGTGTGTGTGGGACTGTACCCCGGTGAGAGTCAGTGTGTGTGTGTGTGACTGTACACCAGTGAGAGTCAGTGTGTGTGTGGTGGACGGTGCCCAGGTGAGAGTCAGTGTGTGTGTGTGTGTGTGTGGGACTGTACCCCAGTGAGAGTCAGTGTGTGTGTATGTGGGGGGGTCTGTTCACCAGTGAGAGTCAGAGTGTGTGTGTGGGACTGTACACCAGTGAGAGTCAGTTTGTGTGTGTGGGACTGTACCCCGGTGAGAGTCAGTCTGTGTGTGTGTGACTGTACACCAGTGAGGGTCAGTGTGTGTGTGTGTGACTGTACACCAGTGAGAGTCAGTGTGTGTGTGGTGGACGGTGCCCAGGTGAGAGTCAGTGTGTGTGTGTGTGTGGGACTGTACCCCAGTGAGAGTCAGTGTGTGTGTATGTGGGGGGGTCTGTCCACCAGTGAGAGTCAGAGTGTGTGTGTGGGACTGTACACCAGTGAGAGTCAGTTTGTGTGTGTGGGACTGTACCCCGGTGAGAGTCAGTGTGTGTGTGTGTGACTGTACACCAGTGAGAGTCAGTGTGTGTGTGTGGGACTGTACCCTGGTGAGAGTCTGTGTGTGTGTGTGGGACTGAACCCCAGTGAGAGTCAGTGTGTGTGTGGGACTGAACCCCAGTGAGAGTCAGTGTGTGTGTGTGGGATAGTACCCCGGTGAGAGTCAGTGTGTGTGTGTGTGACTGTACCCCAGTGAGAGTCAGTGTGTGTGTGTGGGACCGTACCCTGGTGAGAGTCAGTGTGTGTGGGACTGTACCCCGGTGGGAGTCAGTGTGGGTGTGTGGGACTGTACACCAGTGAGAGTCAGTGTGTGTGTGTGGGACTGTACACCAGTGAGAGTCAGTGTGTGTGTGTGGGACTGTACCCCAGTGAGAGTCAGTGTGTTTGTCTATGTGTGTGGAACTGTACCCCAGTGAGAGTCAGTGTGTGTGTGTGGGACTGTACCGCAGTGCGAGTCAGTGTGTGGTTGTGGAACTGTACCCCAGTGAGAGTCAGTGTGTGTGTGTGGGACTGTACCCCAGTGAGAATCAGTGTGTGTGTGTGTGTGTGGGGCACTGTACCCCAGTGAGAGTCAGTGTGTGTGTGCGTGTGTGTGACTGTACCCCAGCGAGAGTCAGTGTGTGTGTGTGTGACTGTACCCAGTGAGAGTCAGTGCGTGTGTGTGGGATTGTACCCCAGTGAGAGTCAGTGTGTGTATCTGTGTGTGTGTGGGTTTGTACCCCAGTGAGAGTCAGTGTGGTGTGTGTGAGAGGCTGTACCCTACTGAGAGTCAGTGTGTGTGTGTGAGACTGTACCCCAGTGAGAGTCTGTGTGTGTGTATGTATGTGACTGTACCCCAGTGAGAGTCAGTGTGTGTGTGTGAGACTGTACCCCAGTGAGAGTCAGTGTGTGTGTTTGTGTGAGAGTGTGTGTGGGACTGTAACCCAGTGAGAGTCAGTGTGTGTGTGAGCCTGTACCCCAGTGAGAGTCAGTGTGTGTATGTCTGGGACTGTACCCCAGTGAGAGTCGGTGTGTGTGGGAAAGTAACCCAGTGAGAGTCTGTGTTTGTGTGAGACTGTACCCCAGTGAGAGTCAGTGTGTGTGTGGGACTGTACCCCAGTGAGAGTCAGTGCGTGTGTGTGTCTGTCTATGACTGTACCCCAGTGAGAGTCTGTGTCTGTGTGTGTGTGTGTGGGACTGTACCCCAGTGAGAGTCCGAGTGTGTGTGTGTGGGACTGTTCCCCAGTGAGAGTCTGTGTGTGTGTGTGTGTGTGGGACTGTACCCCATGAGAGTCAGTGTGTGTGTGGGGGGGGGTCTGTACACCAGTGAGAGTCAGTGTGTGTGTGTGGGACTGTACAGCAGTGAGATTCAGTGTGTGTGTGTGGGACTGTACCCCGGTGAGAGTCAGTGTGTGTGTGTGTGACTGTACACCAGTGAGAGTCAGTGTGTGTGTGGTGGACGGTGCCCAGGTGAGAGTCAATGTGAGTGTGTGTGGGACTGTACCCCAGTGAGAGTCAGTTTGTGTGTGTGGGACTGTACCCCGGTGAGAGTCAGTGTGTGTGTGTGTGACTGTACACCAGTGAGAGTCAGTGTGTGTGTGTGGGACTGTACCCTGGTGAGAGTCTGTGTGTGTGTGTGGGACTGAACCCCAGTGAGAGTCAGTGTGTGTGTGGGACTGAACCCCAGTGAGAGTCAGTGTGTGTGTGTGGGATAGTACCCCAGTGAGAGTCAGTATGTGTGTGTGTGACTGTACCCCAGTGAGAGTCAGTGTGTGTGTGTGGGACCGTACCCCGGTGAGAGTCAGTGTGTGTGTGTGTGTGTGTGTGGGACTGTACCCCGGTGGGAGTCAGTGTGGGTGTGTGGGACTGTACACCAGTGAGAGTCAGTGTGTTTGTCTATGTGTGTGGAACTGTACCCCAGTGAGAGTCAGTGTGTGTGTGTGGGACTGTACCGCAGTGCGAGTCAGTGTGTGGTTGTGGAACTGTACCCCAGTGAGAGTCAGTGTGTTTGGTGGGACTGTGCCCCAGTGCGAGTCTGTGTGTGTGGGACTGTTCCCCAGTGAGAGTCTGTGTGTGTGTGTGTGTGTGGGACTGTACCCCATGAGAGTCAGTGTGTGTGTGTGGGGGGGGTCTGTACACCAGTGAGAGTCAGTGTGTGTGTGTGGGACTGTACACCAGTGAGATTCTGTGTGTGTGTGTGGGACTGTACCCCGGTGAGAGTCAGTGTGTGTGTGTGTGACTGTACACCAGTGAGAGTCAGTGTGTTTGTCTGTGTGTGTGGAACTGTACCCCAGTGAGAGTCAGTGTGTGTATGTGTGTCTGTGTCTGTGTGTGTGTGTGTGTGTGGGACAGTACCCCAGTGAGAGTCAGTGTATGTGTGTGTAGGACTGTACCCCAGTGAGAGTCTGTGTGCGTGTGGGACTGTACCCCAGTGAGAGTCAGTGTATGTGTGTGTAGGACTGTACCCCAGTGAGAGTCTGTGTGTGTGTGGGACTGTACCCCAGTGAGAGTCAGTGTGTGTGTGTGTGTGGGACTGTACCCCAGTGAGAGTCAGTGTGTGCGTGTGTCTGTGTGTGACTGTATCCCAGTGAGAGTCTGTCTCTGTGTGTGTGTGTGGTTCTGTAGCCCAGTGAGAGTCAGTGTGTGTATGTGGGGGACTGTACCCCAGTGAGAGTCAGTGTGTGTGTGTGAGTGTGGGACTGTACCCCAGTGAGAGTCAGTGTATGTGTGTATGTGGGATTGTACCCCAGTGAGAGTCAGTGTGTGTGTGCCTGTACCCCAGTGAGGGTCAGTGTGTGTGTGTGTGTGACTGTACCCCAGTGAGAGTCAGTGTGTGTGTGTGTGTGAGACTATACCCCAGTGAGAGTCTGTGTGTGTGTATGTGTGCCACTGTACCCCAGTGAGCGTCAGTGTGTGTGTGGGGGGGACTTTACCCCAGTGAGAGTCAGTGTGTGTGTGTGGGACTGTACCCCAGTGAGTCAGTGTGTGTGTGTGTGCGGGAGTGTACCCCAGTGAGAGTCAGTGTGTGTGTGTGTGTGGCACTGTACCCCAGTGAGAGTCAGTGTGTGTGTGTGTGTGTGACTGTACCCCAGCGAGAGTCAGTGTGTGTGTGTGTGACTGTACCCAGTGAGAGTCAGTGCGTGTGTGTGGGATTGTACCCCAGTGAGAGTCAGTGTGGTGTGTGTGAGAGGCTGTACCCTACTGAGAGTCAGTGTGTGTGTGTGAGACTGTACCCCAGTGAGAGTCTGTGTGTGTGTATGTATGCGACTGTACCCCAGTGAGAGTCAGTGTGTGTGTGTGGGACTGTACCCCAGTGAGAGTCAGTGTGTGTGTTTGTGTGAGAGTGTGTGTGGGACTGTAACCCAGTGAGAGTCAGTGTGTTTGTGTGTGTGTGAGAGAGACTGTACCCCAGTGAGAGTTAGTGTGTGTGTGTGTGTGTGTGTGTGTGGGTGGGACTGTACCCCAGTGAGAGTCAGTGTGTGTGTGAGCCTGTACCCCAGTGAGAGTCAGTGTGTCTGTGACTGTACCCCAGTGAAAGTCAGTGTGTGTATGTCTGGGACTGTACCCCAGTGAGAGTCTGTGTGTGTGGGAAAGTAACCCAGTGAGAGTCTGTGTTTGTGTGAGACTGTACCCCAGTGAGAGTCAGTGTGTGTGTGGGACTGTACCCCAGTGAGAGTCAGTGCGTGTGTGTGTGACTGTACCCAGTGATAGTCAGTGTGTGAGTGTGTCTGTGTATGACTGTACCCCAGTGAGAGTCTGTGTCTGTGTGTGTGTGTGTGGGACTGTACCCCAGTGAGACTCAGTGTGTGTGTGTGTGTGGGACTGTACCCCAGTGAGAGTCTGTGTGTGTGTGTGTGGGACAGTTCCCCAGTGAGAGTCTGTGTGTGTGTGTGTGTGGGACTGTACCCCATGAGAGTCAGTGTGTGTGTGTGGGGGGGTCTGTACACCAGTGAGAGTCAGTGTGTGTGTGTGGGACTGTACACCAGTGAGATTCAGTGTGTGTGTGTGGGACTGTACCCCGGTGAGAGTCAGTGTGTGTGTGTGTGACTGTACACCAGTGAGAGTCAGTGTGTGTGTGGTGGACGGTGCCCAGGTGAGAGTCAGTGTGTGTGTGTGTGTGGGACTGTACCCCAGTGAGAGTCAGTGTGTGTGTATGTGGGGGGGTCTGTCCACCAGTGAGAGTCAGAGTGTGTGTGTGGGACTGTACACCAGTGAGAGTCAGTTTGTGTGTGTGGGACTGTACCCCGGTGAGAGTCAGTGTGTGTGTGTGTGACTGTACACCAGTGAGAGTCAATGTGTGTGTGTGGGACTGTACCCCAGTGAGAGTCTGTGTGTGTGTATGTATGTGACTGTACCCCAGTGAGAGTCAGTGTGTGTGTGTGAGACTGTACCCCAGTGAGAGTCAGTGTGTGTGTTTGTGTGAGAGTGTGTGTGGGACTGTAACCCAGTGAGAGTCAGTGTGTGTGTGAGCCTGTACCCCAGTGAGAGTCAGTGTGTGTATGTCTGGGACTGTACCCCAGTGAGAGTCTGTGTGTGTGGGAAAGTAACCCAGTGAGAGTCTGTGTTTGTGTGAGACTGTACCCCAGTGAGAGTCAGTGTGTGTGTGGGACTGTACCCCAGTGAGAGTCAGTGCGTGTGTGTGTCTGTGTATGACTGTACCCCAGTGAGAGTCTGTGTCTGTGTGTGTGTGTGTGGGACTGTACCCCAGTGAGACTCAGTGTGTGTGTGTGTGTGTGTGGGACTGTACCCCAGTGAGAGTCCGAGTGTGTGTGTGTGGGACTGTTCCCCAGTGAGAGTCTGTGTGTGTGTGTGTGTGTGGGACTGTACCCCATGAGAGTCAGTGTGTGTGTGGGGGGGGGTCTGTACACCAGTGAGAGTCAGTGTGTGTGTGTGGGACTGTACAGCAGTGAGATTCAGTGTGTGTGTGTGGGACTGTACCCCGGTGAGAGTCAGTGTGTGTGTGTGTGACTGTACACCAGTGAGAGTCAGTGTGTGTGTGGTGGACGGTGCCCAGGTGAGAGTCAATGTGAGTGTGTGTGGGACTGTACCCCAGTGAGAGTCAGTTTGTGTGTGTGGGACTGTACCCCGGTGAGAGTCAGTGTGTGTGTGTGTGACTGTACACCAGTGAGAGTCAGTGTGTGTGTGTGGGACTGTACCCTGGTGAGAGTCTGTGTGTGTGTGTGGGACTGAACCCCAGTGAGAGTCAGTGTGTGTGTGGGACTGAACCCCAGTGAGAGTCAGTGTGTGTGTGTGGGATAGTACCCCAGTGAGAGTCAGTATGTGTGTGTGTGACTGTACCCCAGTGAGAGTCAGTGTGTGTGTGTGGGACCGTACCCCGGTGAGAGTCAGTGTGTGTGTGTGTGTGTGTGTGGGACTGTACCCCGGTGGGAGTCAGTGTGGGTGTGTGGGACTGTACACCAGTGAGAGTCAGTGTGTTTGTCTATGTGTGTGGAACTGTACCCCAGTGAGAGTCAGTGTGTGTGTGTGGGACTGTACCGCAGTGCGAGTCAGTGTGTGGTTGTGGAACTGTACCCCAGTGAGAGTCAGTGTGTTTGGTGGGACTGTGCCCCAGTGCGAGTCTGTGTGTGTGGGACTGTTCCCCAGTGAGAGTCTGTGTGTGTGTGTGTGTGGGACTGTACCCCATGAGAGTCAGTGTGTGTGTGGGGGGGGGGGTCTGTACACCAGTGAGAGTCAGTGTGTGTGTGTGGGACTGTACACCAGTGAGATTCTGTGTGTGTGTGTGGGACTGTACCCCGGTGGGAGTCAGTGTGGGTGTGTGGGACTGTACACCAGTGAGAGTCAGTGTGTTTGTCTGTGTGTGTGGAACTGTACCCCAGTGAGAGTCAGTGTGTGTATGTGTGTCTGTGTCTGTGTGTGTGTGTGTGTGTGGGACAGTACCCCAGTGAGAGTCAGTGTATGTGTGTGTAGGACTGTACCCCAGTGAGAGTCTGTGTGCGTGTGGGACTGTACCCCAGTGAGAGTCAGTGTATGTGTGTGTAGGACTGTACCCCAGTGAGAGTCTGTGTGTGTGTGGGACTGTACCCCAGTGAGAGTCAGTGTGTGTGTGTGTGTGGGACTGTACCCCAGTGAGAGTCAGTGTGTGCGTGTGTCTGTGTGTGACTGTATCCCAGTGAGAGTCTGTCTCTGTGTGTGTGTGTGGTTCTGTTGCCCAGTGAGAGTCAGTGTGTGTATGTGGGGGACTGTACCCCAGTGAGAGTCAGTGTGTGTGTGTGAGTGTGGGACTGTACCCCAGTGAGAGTCAGTGTATGTGTGTATGTGGGATTGTACCCCAGTGAGAGTCAGTGTGTGTGTGCCTGTACCCCAGTGAGGGTCAGTGTGTGTGTGTGTGTGTCACTGTACCCCAGTGAGAGTCAGTGTGTGTGAGACTATACCCCAGTGAGAGTCTGTGTGTGTGTATGTGTGCCACTGTACCCCAGTGAGCGTCAGTGTGTGTGTGTGGGGGACTTTACCCCAGTGAGAGTCAGTGTGTGTGTGTGGGACTGTACCCCAGTGAGTCAGTGTGTGTGTGTGTGCGGGAGTGTACCCCAGTGAGAGTCAGTGTGTGTGTGTGTGTGGCACTGTACCCCAGTGAGAGTCAGTGTGTGTGTGTGTGTGTGACTGTACCCCAGCGAGAGTCAGTGTGTGTGTGTGTGACTGTACCCAGTGAGAGTCAGTGCGTGTGTGTGGGATTGTACCCCAGTGAGAGTCAGTGTGGTGTGTGTGAGAGGCTGTACCCTACTGAGAGTCAGTGTGTGTGTGTGAGACTGTACCCCAGTGAGAGTCTGTGTGTGTGTATGTATGCGACTGTACCCCAGTGAGAGTCAGTGTGTGTGTGTGGGACTGTACCCCAGTGAGAGTCAGTGTGTGTGTTTGTGTGAGAGTGTGTGTGGGACTGTAACCCAGTGAGAGTCAGTGTGTTTGTGTGTGTGTGAGAGAGACTGTACCCCAGTGAGAGTTAGTGTGTGTGTGTGTGTGTGTGTGTGTGTGGGTGGGACTGTACCCCAGTGAGAGTCAGTGTGTGTGTGAGCCTGTACCCCAGTGAGAGTCAGTGTGTCTGTGACTGTACCCCAGTGAAAGTCAGTGTGTGTATGTCTGGGACTGTACCCCAGTGAGAGTCTGTGTGTGTGGGAAAGTAACCCAGTGAGAGTCTGTGTTTGTGTGAGACTGTACCCCAGTGAGAGTCAGTGTGTGTGTGGGACTGTACCCCAGTGAGAGTCAGTGCGTGTGTGTGTGACTGTACCCAGTGATAGTCAGTGTGTGAGTGTGTCTGTGTATGACTGTACCCCAGTGAGAGTCTGTGTCTGTGTGTGTGTGTGTGGGACTGTACCCCAGTGAGACTCAGTGTGTGTGTGTGTGTGGGACTGTACCCCAGTGAGAGTCTGTGTGTGTGTGTGTGGGACAGTTCCCCAGTGAGAGTCTGTGTGTGTGTGTGTGTGGGACTGTACCCCATGAGAGTCAGTGTGTGTGTGTGGGGGGGTCTGTACACCAGTGAGAGTCAGTGTGTGTGTGTGGGACTGTACACCAGTGAGATTCAGTGTGTGTGTGTGGGACTGTACCCCGGTGAGAGTCAGTGTGTGTGTGTGTGACTGTACACCAGTGAGAGTCAGTGTGTGTGTGGTGGACGGTGCCCAGGTGAGAGTCAGTGTGTGTGTGTGTGTGGGACTGTACCCCAGTGAGAGTCAGTGTGTGTGTATGTGGGGGGGTCTGTCCACCAGTGAGAGTCAGAGTGTGTGTGTGGGACTGTACACCAGTGAGAGTCAGTTTGTGTGTGTGGGACTGTACCCCGGTGAGAGTCAGTGTGTGTGTGTGTGACTGTACACCAGTGAGAGTCAGTGTGTGTGTGTGGGACTGTACCCTGGTGAGAGTCTGTGTGTGTGTGTGGGACTGAACCCCAGTGAGAGTCAGTGTGTGTGTGGGACTGAACCCCAGTGAGAGTCAGTGTGTGTGTGTGGGATAGTACCCCGGTGAGAGTCAGTGTGTGTGTGTGTGACTGTACCCCAGTGAGAGTCAGTGTGTGTGTGGGACTGTACCCCAGTGAGAGTCAGTGCGTGTGTGTGTGACTGTACCCAGTGATAGTCAGTGTGTGAGTGTGTCTGTGTATGACTGTACCCCAGTGAGAGTCTGTGTCTGTGTGTGTGTGTGTGGGACTGTACCCCAGTGAGACTCAGTGTGTGTGTGTGTGTGGGACTGTACCCCAGTGAGAGTCTGTGTGTGTGTGTGTGGGACAGTTCCCCAGTGAGAGTCTGTGTGTGTGTGTGTGTGTGGGACTGTACCCCATGAGAGTCAGTGTGTGTGTGTGGGGGGGTCTGTACACCAGTGAGAGTCAGTGTGTGTGTGTGGGACTGTACACCAGTGAGATTCAGTGTGTGTGTGTGGGACTGTACCCCGGTGAGAGTCAGTGTGTGTGTGTGTGACTGTACACCAGTGAGAGTCAGTGTGTGTGTGGTGGACGGTGCCCAGGTGAGAGTCAGTGTGTGTGTGTGTGTGGGACTGTACCCCAGTGAGAGTCAGTGTGTGTGTATGTGGGGGGGTCTGTCCACCAGTGAGAGTCAGAGTGTGTGTGTGGGACTGTACACCAGTGAGAGTCAGTTTGTGTGTGTGGGACTGTACCCCGGTGAGAGTCAGTGTGTGTGTGTGTGACTGTACACCAGTGAGAGTCAGTGTGTGTGTGTGGGACTGTACCCTGGTGAGAGTCTGTGTGTGTGTGTGGGACTGAACCCCAGTGAGAGTCAGTGTGTGTGTGGGACTGAACCCCAGTGAGAGTCAGTGTGTGTGTGTGGGATAGTACCCCGGTGAGAGTCAGTGTGTGTGTGTGTGACTGTACCCCAGTGAGAGTCAGTGTGTGTGTGTGGGACCGTACCCTGGTGAGAGTCAGTGTGTGTGGGACTGTACCCCGGTGGGAGTCAGTGTGGGTGTGTGGGACTGTACACCAGTGAGAGTCAGTGTGTGTGTGTGGGACTGTACACCAGTGAGAGTCAGTGTGTGTGTGTGGGACTGTACCCCAGTGAGAGTCAGTGTGTTTGTCTATGTGTGTGGAACTGTACCCCAGTGAGAGTCAGTGTGTGTGTGTGGGACTGTACCGCAGTGCGAGTCAGTGTGTGGTTGTGGAACTGTACCCCAGTGAGAGTCAGTGTGTGTGTGTGGGACTGTACCCCAGTGAGAATCAGTGTGTGTGTGTGTGTGGGGGGCACTGTACCCCAGTGAGAGTCAGTGTGTGTGTGCGTGTGTGTGACTGTACCCCAGCGAGAGTCAGTGTGTGTGTGTGTGACTGTACCCAGTGAGAGTCAGTGCGTGTGTGTGGGATTGTACCCCAGTGAGAGTCAGTGTGTGTATCTGTGTGTGTGTGGGTTTGTACCCCAGTGAGAGTCAGTGTGGTGTGTGTGAGAGGCTGTACCCTACTGAGAGTCAGTGTGTGTGTGTGAGACTGTACCCCAGTGAGAGTCTGTGTGTGTGTATGTATGTGACTGTACCCCAGTGAGAGTCAGTGTGTGTGTGTGAGACTGTACCCCAGTGAGAGTCAGTGTGTGTGTTTGTGTGAGAGTGTGTGTGGGACTGTAACCCAGTGAGAGTCAGTGTGTGTGTGAGCCTGTACCCCAGTGAGAGTCAGTGTGTGTATGTCTGGGACTGTACCCCAGTGAGAGTCTGTGTGTGTGGGAAAGTAACCCAGTGAGAGTCTGTGTTTGTGTGAGACTGTACCCCAGTGAGAGTCAGTGTGTGTGTGGGACTGTACCCCAGTGAGAGTCAGTGCGTGTGTGTGTGTGTGTGACTGTACCCCAGTGATAGTCAGTGTGTGAGTGTGTCTGTGTATGACTGTACCCCAGTGAGAGTCTGTGTCTGTGTGTGTGTGTGTGTGGGACTGTACCCCAGTGAGACTCAGTGTGTGTGTGTGTGTGTGGGACTGTACCCCAGTGAGAGTCTGTGTGTGTGTGTGTGTGTGGGACTGTTCCCCAGTGAGAGTCTGTGTGTGTGTGTGTGTGGGACTGTACCCCATGTGAGTCAGTGTGTGTGTGTGGGGGGGTCTGTACACCAGTGAGAGACAGTGTGTGTGTGTGTGGGACTGTACACCAGTGAGATTCAGTGTGTGTGTGTGGGACTGTACCCCGGTGAGAGTCAGTGTGTGTGTGTGTGACTGTACACCAGTGAGAGTCAGTGTGTGTGTGGTGGACGGTGCCCAGGTGAGAGTCAGTGTGTGTGTGTGTGTGTGTGTGTGGGACTGTACCCCAGTGAGAGTCAGTGTGTGTGTATGTGGGGGGGTCTGTTCACCAGTGAGAGTCAGAGTGTGTGTGTGGGACTGTACACCAGTGAGAGTCAGTTTGTGTGTGTGGGACTGTACCTCGGTGTGTGTGTGACTGTACACCAGTAAGGGTCAGTGTGTGTGTGTGTGACTGTACACCAGTGAGAGTCTGTGTGTGTGTGTGTGTGGGACTGTACCCCAGTGAGAGTCAGTGTGTGTGTGTGGGGGGGGTCTGTACACCCGTGAGAGTCAGTGTGTGTGTGTGGGACTGTACCCCGGTGAGAGTCAGTGTGTGTGTGTGTGACTGTACACCATGAGAGTCAGTGTGTGTGTGTGGGACTGTACCCTGGTGAGAGTCTGTGTGTGTGTGTGGGACTGAACCCCAGTGAGAGTCAGTGTGTGTGTGGGACTGAACCCCAGTGAGAGTCAGTGTGTGTGTGAGGGATAGTACCCCAGTGAGAGTCAGTGTGTGTGTGTGTGACTGTACCCCAGTGAGAGTCAGTGTGTGTGTGTGGGACCGTACTCCGGTGAGAGTCAGTGTGTGTGTGTGTGTGTGTGGGACTGTACCCCGGTGGGAGTCAGTGTGGGTGTGTGGGACTGTACACCAGTGAGAGTCAGTGTGTTTGTCTATGTGTGTGGAACTGTGCCCCAGTGAGAGTCAGTGTGTGTGTGTGTGACTGTACACCAGTGAGAGTCAATGTGTGTGTGTGGGACTGTACCCTGGTGAGAGTCTGTGTGTGTGTGTGGGACTGAACCCCAGTGAGAGTCAGTGTGTGTGTGGGACTGAACCCCAGTGAGAGTCAGTGTGTGTGTGTGGGATAGTACCCCGGTGAGAGTCAGTGTGTGTGTGTGTGACTGTACCCCAGTGAGAGTCAGTGTGTGTGTGTGTGACTGTACCCAGTGAGAGTCAGTGCGTGTGTGTGGGATTGTACCCCAGTGAGAGTCAGTGTGTGTGTGTGGGATAGTACCCCGGTGAGAGTCAGTGTGTGTGTGTGGGACTGTACCCCAGTGAGAGTCTGTGTGTGTGTGTGTGTGTGGGACAGTTCCCCAGTGAGAGTCTGTGTGTGTGTGTGTGTGTGGGACTGTACCCCATGAGAGTCAGTGTGTGTGTGTGGGGGGGGGTCTGTACACCAGTGAGAGTCAGTGTGTGTGTGTGGGACTGTACACCAGTGAGATTCAGTGTGTGTGTGTGGGACTGTACCCCGGTGAGAGTCAGTGTGTGTGTGTGTGTGACTGTACACCAGTGAGAGTCAGTGTGTGTGTGGTGGACGGTGCCCAGGTGAGAGTCAGTGTGTGTGTGTGTGTGGGACTGTACCCCAGTGAGAGTCAGTGTGTGTGTATGTGGGGGGGTCTGTCCACCAGTGAGAGTCAGAGTGTGTGTGTGGGACTGTACACCAGTGAGAGTCAGTTTGTGTGTGTGGGACTGTACCCCGGTGAGAGTCAGTGTGTGTGTGTGTGACTGTACACCAGTGAGAGTCAATGTGTGTGTGTGGGACTGTACCCTGGTGAGAGTCTGTGTGTGTGTGTGGGACTGAACCCCAGTGAGAGTCAGTGTGTGTGTGGGACTGAACCCCAGTGAGAGTCAGTGTGTGTGTGTGGGATAGTACCCCGGTGAGAGTCAGTGTGTGTGTGTGTGACTGTACCCCAGTGAGAGTCAGTGTGTGTGTGTGGGACCGTACCCTGGTGAGAGTCAGTGTGTGTGGGACTGTACCCCGGTGGGAGTCAGTGTGGGTGTGTGGGACTGTACACCAGTGAGAGTCAGTGTGTGTGTGTGGGACTGTACACCAGTGAGAGTCAGTGTGTGTGTATGGGACTGTACCCCAGTGAGAGTCAGTGTGTTTGTCTATGTGTGTGGAACTGTACCCCAGTGAGAGTCAGTGTGTGTGTGTGGGACTGTACCCCAGTGAGAATCAGTGTGTGTGTGTGTGTGTGGGGGGCACTGTACCCCAGTGAGAGTCAGTGTGTGTGTGTGTGTGTGTGTGACTGTACCCCAGCGAGAGTCAGTGTGTGTGTGTGTGACTGTACCCAGTGAGAGTCAGTGCGTGTGTGTGGGATTGTACCCCAGTGAGAGTCAGTGTGTGTATCTGTGTGTGTGTGGGTTTGTACCCCAGTGAGAGTCAGTGTGGTGTGTGTGAGAGGCTGTACCCTACTGAGAGTCAGTGTGTGTGTGTGAGACTGTACCCCAGTGAGAGTCTGTGTGTGTGTATGTATGTGACTGTACCCCAGTGAGAGTCAGTGTGTGTGTGTGAGACTGTACCCCAGTGAGAGTCAGTGTGTGTGTTTGTGTGAGAGTGTGTGTGGGACTGTAACCCAGTGAGAGTCAGTGTGTGTGTGAGCCTGTACCCCAGTGAGAGTCAGTGTGTGTATGTCTGGGACTGTACCCCAGTTAGAGTCTGTGTGTGTGGGAAAGTAACCCAGTGAGAGTCTGTGTTTGTGTGAGACTGTACCCCAGTGAGAGTCAGTGTGTGTGTGGGACTGTACCCCAGTGAGAGTCAGTGCGTGTGTGTGTGTGTGTGACTGTACCCCAGTGATAGTCAGTGTGTGAGTGTGTCTGTGTATGACTGTACCCCAGTGAGAGTCTGTGTGTGTGTGTGTGTGTGTGGGACTGTACCCCAGTGAGACTCAGTGTGTGTGTGTGTGTGTGGGACTGTACCCCAGTGAGAGTCTGTGTGTGTGTGTGGGACTGTTCCCCAGTGAGAGTCTGTGTGTGTGTGTGTGTGGGACTGTACCCCATGTGAGTCAGTGTGTGTGTGTGGGGGGGTCTGTACACCAGTGAGAGACAGTGTGTGTGTGTGTGGGACTGTACACCAGTGAGATTCAGTGTGTGTGTGTGGGACTGTACCCCGGTGAGAGTCAGTGTGTGTGTGTGTGACTGTACACCAGTGAGAGTCAGTGTGTGTGTGGTGGACGGTGCCCAGGTGAGAGTCAGTGTGTGTGTGTGTGTGTGTGGGACCGTACCCCGGTGAGAGTCAGTGTGTGTGTGTGTGTGTGTGTGTGGGACTGTACCCCGGTGGGAGTCAGTGTGGGTGTGTGGGACTGTACACCAGTGAGAGTCAGTGTGTTTGTCTATGTGTGTGGAACTGTGCCCCAGTGAGAGTCAGTGTGTGTGTGTGTGGGACTGTACCCCAGTGCGAGTCAGTGTGTGTGTGTGTGGGACTGTACCCCAGTGCGAGTCAGTGTGTGTGTGGGACTGTACCCCAGTGAGAGTCAGTGTGTGTGTGTGAGGACTGTGCCCCAGTGAGAGTCAGTGTGTGTGTGTGAGACTGTACCCCAGTGAGAGTCAGTGTGTGTGTGACTGTACCCCAGTGAGAGTCAGTGTGTGTGTGTGGGACTGTACACCAGTGAGAGTCAGTTGGTGTGTGTGGGACTGTACCCCAGTGAGAGTCAGTGTGTGTGTGTGAGACTGTACCCCAGTGAGAGTCTGTGTGTGTGTGTGTAGGACTGTCCCCCAGTGAGAGTCAGTGTGTGTGTGTGAGACTGTACCCCAGTGAGAGTCAGTGTGTGTGTGACTGTACCCCAGTGAGAGTCAGTGTGTATGTCTGTGGGACTGTACCCCAGTGAGAGTCTGTGTGTGTGGGACTGTACCCCAGCGAGAGTCAGTGTGTGTGTGTGGGACTGTACCCCACTGAGAGTCTGTGTGTGTGTGTGGGACTGTACCCCAGTGAGAGTCTGTGTGTGTGGGACTGTTCCCTAGTGAGAGTCAGTGTGTGTATGGGACTGTACCCAAGTGAGAGTCAGTGTGTGTCTGTGTGTGACTGTACCGCAGTGAGAGTCAGTGTGTGTGTGTGTGTGTGTGTGTGTGGGTGGGACTGTCCCCCAGTGAGAGTCAGTGTGTGTGTGTGTGGGACTGTACCCCAGTGAGAGTCAGTGTGTGTGTGTGTGAGACTGTACCCCAGTGAGAGTCAGTGTGTGTGTTTGTGTGAGAGTGTGTGTGGGACTGTAACCCAGTGAGAGTCAGTGTGTTTGTGTGTGTGTGGGACTGTACCCCAGTGAGAGTCAGTGTGTGTGTGTGTGGGCCTGTACCCCAGTGAGAGTCAGTGTGTGTGTGTGTGGGACTGTTCCCCAGGGTGAGACAGTGTGTGTGTGTGTGGGACTGTACCCCAGTGAGAGTCAGTGTGTGTGTGTGTGTGTGGGACTGTACCCCAGTGAGAGTCAGTGTGTGTGTGTGGGACTGTATACCAGTGAGAGTCAGTGTGTGTGTGTGGGACTGTACCCCAATGAGAATCAGTGTGTGAGTGTGGGACTGTACCTCGGTGAGAGTCAGTGTGTTTGTCTGTGTGTGTGGAACTGTACCCCAGTGAGAGTCAGTGTGTGTGTGTGTGACTGTACCCCATTGCGAGTCAGTGTGTGGTTGTGGGACTGTACCCCAGTGAGAGTCTGTGTGTGTGTGTGGGACTGTGCCCCAGTGCGAGTCTGTGTGTGTGGGACTGTACCCCAGTAAGAGTCAGTGTGTGTGTGTGGGACTGTACCGCAGTGAGAGTCAGTGTGTGTGTGTGGGATTGTACCCTGGTGAGAGTCAGTGTGTGTATATGTGTGTGGGACTGTACCCCAGTGAGAGTCAGTGTGTGCGTGTGTGTGTGTGTGTGGGACTGTACCCCAGTGCGAGTCAGTGTGTGTGTGGGTGGGACTGTACCCCAGTGCGAGTCAGTGTGTGTGTGTGTGGGACTGTACCCCAGTGCGAGTCAGTGTGTGTGTGGGACTTTACCCCAGTGAGAGTCAGTGTGTGTGTGTGAGGACTGTGCCCCAGTGAGAGTCAGTGTGTGTGTGTGTTTCTGTGTGTGTAGGACTGTACCCCAGTGAGAGTCAGTGTGTGTGTGTGGGACTGTACACCAGTGAGAGTCAGTTGGTGTGTGTGGGACTGTACCCCAGTGAGAGTCAGTGTGTGTGTGTGAGACTGTACCCCAGTGAGAGTCTCTGTGTGTGTGTGTAGGACTGTCCCCCAGTGAGAGTCAGTGTGTGTGTGAGTCTGTACCCCAGTGGGATCAGTGTGTGTGTGACTGTACCCCAGTGAGAGTCAGTGTGTATGTGTGTGGGACTGTACCCCAGTGAGAGTCTGTGTGTGTGGGACTGTACCCCAGTGAGAGTCAGTGTGTGTGTGTGGGACTGTACCCCAGTGAGAGTCTGTGTGTGTGGGACTGTACCCTAGTGAGAGTCAGTGTGTGTATGGGACTGTACCCAAGTGAGAGTCAGTGTGTGTGTGTGTGTGTGGGACTGTCCCCCAGTGAGAGTCAGTGTGTGTGTGGGACTGTACCCCAGTGAGAGTCAGTGTGTGTGTGTGAGACTGTACCCCAGTGAGAGTCAGTGTGTGTGTGTGTAGGACTGTCCCCCAGTGAGAGTCAGTGTGTGTGTGAGTCTGTACCCCAGTGAGAGTCAGTGTGTGTGGGACAGTACCCCAGTGAGAGTCTGTGTGTGTGTGTGTGTGTGTGTGACTGTACCCCAGTGATAGTCAGTGTGTGTGTGTGTCTGTGTGGGATTGTACCCCAGTGAGAGTCAGTGTGTGTGTGTGTCTGTGTGTGACTGTACCCCAGTGAGAGTCTGTGTGTGTGTGGGACTGTACCCCAGTGAGAGTCAATGTGTGTGTGTGTGTGTGTGTGTGGGACTGTACCCCAGTGAGAGTCTGTGTGTGTGTGTGTGGGACTATCCCCCATGAGAGTCAGTGTGTGTGTGTGTGTGTGGGGGGGGGGGGGGTGGTGTCTGTACACCGGTGAGAGTCAGTGTGTGTGTGTGTGACTGTACACCAGTGAGAGTCAGTGTGTGTGTGGTGGACTGTGCCCTGGTGAGAGTCAGTGTGTGTGTGTGTGGGACTGAACCCCAGTGAGAGTCAGTGTGTGTGTGTGGGACTGTACACCAGTGAGTGTCAGTGTGTGTGTGGTGGACTGTGCCCTGGTGAGAGTCAGTGTTTGTGTGTGTGACTGTACACCAGTGAGAGTCAGCGTGTGTGTGTGTGGGACTGAACCCCAGTGAGAGTCAGTGTGTGTGTGTGTGTGGGACTGAACCCCAGTGAGAGTCAGTGTGTGTGTGTGTGACTGTACCCCAGTGAGAGTCAGTGTGTGTGTGTGGGACGGTACCCTGGTGAGAGTCAGTGTGTGTGTGTGTGTGTGTGGGACTGTACCCCAGTGAGAGTCAGTGTGTGTGTGTGTGTGGGACTGTCCCCCAGTGAGAGTCAGCGTGTGTGTGTGGGACTGTACCCCAGTGAGAGACTGTGTGTGTGGGACTGTACCCGAGTGAGAGTCAGTGTGTGTGTGTGGGACTGTACCCCAGTGAGAGTTTGTGTGTGTGTGGGACTGTACCCCAGTGAGAGTCTGTGTGTGTGGGACTGTACCCGAGTGAGAGTCAGTGTGTGTCGGACTGTACCCCAGTGAGAGTCAGTGTGTGTGTGTGGGACGGTACCCCGGTGAGAGTCAGTGCATGTGTGTGTGTGACTGTACACCAGTGAGAGTCAGTGTGTGTGTGTGGGACTGTACCCCAGTGAGAGTCAGTGTGTGTGTGGGACTGTACCCCAGTGAGAGTCAGTGTGTGTGTGTGCGACTGTACCCCAGTGAGAGTCAGTGTGTGTGTGTGTGTGGGACTGTACCCCAGTGAGAGTCAGTGTGTGTGTGGGACTGTACCACAGTGAGAGTCAGTGTGTGTGTGTATGGGACTGTACCCCAGTGAGAGTCAGTGTGTGTGTGTGTGGGACTGTACCCCAGTGAGAGTCAGTGTGTGTGTGTGTGTGGGACTGTTCCCCAGGGTGAGACAGTGTGTGTGTGTGTGGGACTGTACCCCAGTGAGAGTCAGCGTGTGTGTGTGGGACTGTACCCCAGTGAGAGTCAGTGTGTGTGTGTGGGACGGTACCCTGGTGAGAGTCAGTGTGTGTGTGTGTGTGTGTGGGACTGTACCCCAGTGAGAGTCAGTGTGTGTGTGTGTGTGGGACTGTCCCCCAGTGAGAGTCAGCGTGTGTGTGTGGGACTGTACCCCAGTGAGAGACTGTGTGTGTGGGACTGTACCCGAGTGAGAGTCAGTGTGTGTGTGTGGGACTGTACCCCAGTGAGAGTTTGTGTGTGTGTGGGACTGTACCCCAGTGAGAGTCTGTGTGTGTGGGACTGTACCCCGGTGAGAGTCAGTGTGTGTATATGTGTGTGGGACTGTACCCCAGTGAGAGTCAGTGTGTGTGTGTGTGTGTGGGACGGTACCCCGGTGAGAGTCAGTGCATGTGTGTGTGTGACTGTACCCCAGTGAGAGTCTGTGTGTGTGGGACTGTACCCCAGTGAGAGTCAGTGTGTGTGTGTGGGACTGTACCCCAGTGAGAGTCTGTGTGTGTGTGCGACTGTACCCCAGTGAGAGTCTGTGTGTGTGGGACTGTACTCCAGTGAGAGTCAGTGTGTGTCGGACTGTACCCCAGTGAGAGTCAGTGTGTGTGTGTGTGTGGGACTGTACCCCAGTGAGAGTCAGTGTGTGTCTGTGTGTGACAGTACCCCAGTGAGAGTCAGTGTTTGTGTGTGTGGGCCTGTCCCCCAGTGAGAGTCAGCGTGTGTGTGTGTGTGACTGTACCCCAGTGAGAGTCAGTGTGTGTGTGTGGGACGGTACCCCAGTGAGAGTTAGTGTGTATGTGTGTGGGACTGTACCCCAGTGAGAGTCTGTGTGTGTGGGACTGTACCCCAGTGAGAGTCAGTGTGTATATGTGGGACTGCACCCCAGTGAGAGTCTGTGTGTGTGTGGGACTGTACCCCAGTGAGAGTCTGTGTGTGTGTGGGACTGTACCCCAGTGAGAGTCAGTGTGTGTCGGACTGTACCCCAGTGAGAGTCAGTGTGTGTGTGTGGGACTGTACCCCAGTGAGAGTCAGTGTGTGTCTGTGTGTGACTGTACCCCAGTGAGAGTCAGTGTGTGTGTGTGTGGGACTGTCCCCCAGTGAGAGTCAGAGTGTGTGTGTGGGACTGTACCCCAGTGAGAGTCAGTGTGTGTGTGTGTGTGGGACTGTACCCCAGTGAGAGTCAGTGTGTGTGTGTGTGACTGTACCCCAGTGAGAGTCAGTGTGTGTGTGTGGGACGGTACCCCGGTGAGAGTCAGTGTGTGTGTGTGTGACTGTACACCAGTGAGAGTCAGTGTGTGTGTGTGGGACTGTACCCCAGTGAGAGTCCGTGTGTGTGTGGGACTGTACCCCAGTGAGAGTCAGTGTGTGTGTGGGACTGTACCCCAGTGAGAGTCAGTGTGTGTGTGGGACTGTACCACAGTCAGAGTCAGTGTGTGTGTGTGTGTGGGACTGTACCCCAGTGAGAGTCAGTGTGTGTGTGTGTGGGACTGTTCCCCAGTGAGAGTCAGTGTGTGTGTGTGTGGGACTGTACCCCAGTGAGAGCCAGTGTTTGTGTGTGTGGGACTGTACCCCAGTGAGAGTCAGTGTGTGTGTGTGTGGAACTGTTCCCCAGGGTGAGACAGTGTGTGTGTGTGTGTGGGACTGTACCCCAGTGAGAGTCCGTGTGTGTGTGTGTGGGACTGTACCCCAGTGAGAGTCAGTGTGTGTGTGTGGGACTGTACCCCAATGAGAATCAGTGTGTGTTTGTGTGTGTGGGACTGTTCCCCAGGGTGAGACAGAGTGTGTGTGTGTGTGGGACTGTACCCCAGTGAGAGTCAGTGTGTGTGTGTGTGGGACTGTACCCCAGTGAGAGTCAGTGTGTGTGTGTGGGACTGTACCCCAATGAGAATCAGTGTGTGAGTGTGGGACTGTACCTCGGTGAGAGTCAGTGTGTTTGTCTGTGTGTGTGGAACTGTACCCCAGTGAGAGTCAGTGTGTGTGTGTGTGACTGTACCCCATTGCGAGTCAGTGTGTGGTTGTGGGACTGTACCCCAGTGAGAGTCTGTGTGTGTGTGTGGGACTGTGCCCCAGTGCGAGTCTGTGTGTGTGTGGGACTGTACCCCAGTAAGAGTCAGTGTGTGTGTGTGGGACTGTACCGCAGTGAGAGTCAGTGTGTGTGTGTGACTGTACCCCAGTGAGAGTCAGTGTGTGTGTGTGTGGGACTGTACCGCAGTGCGAGTCAGTGTGTGTGTGGGACTGTACCCCAGTGCGAGTCAGTGTGTGTGTGTGTGTGTGTGTGTGGGACTGTACCCCAGAGAGAGTCAGTGTGTGTGTGTGAGGACTGTGCCCCAGTGAGAGTCAGTGTGTGTGTGTGTGTGTGTGTGGGACTGTACCCCAGTGAGAGTCAGTGTGTTTATGTGGGACTGTACCCCAGTGAGAATCTGTATGTGTGGGACTGTACCTCAGTGAGAGTCAGTGTGTTTGTGTGGGGCTGTACCCGTGAGAGTCAGTGTGTGTCTGTGTGTGTGTGTGTGTGTGACTGTACCCCAGTGAGAGTCAGAGTGTGTGTGTGTGTGGGACTGTACCGCAGTGCGAGTCAGTGTGTGTGTGGGACTGTACCCCAGTGCGAGTCAGTGTTTGTGTGTGTGTGTGGGACTGTACCCCAGAGAGAGTCAGTGTGTGTGTGTGAGGACTGTGCCCCAGTGAGAGTCAGTGTGTGTGTGTGTGTGTGTGGGACTGTACCCCAGTGAGAGTCAGTGTGTTTGTGTGGGACTGTACCCCAGTGAGAATCTGTATGTGTGGGACTGTACCTCAGTGAGAGTCAGTGTGTTTGTGTGGGACTGTACCCCAGTGAGAGTCAGTGTGTGTCTGTGTGTGTGGGTGTGTGACTGTACCCCAGTGAGAGTCAGTGTGTATGTGTGTGGGACTGTACCCCAGTGAGAGTCTGTGTGTGTGGGACTGTACCCCAGTGAGAGTCAGTGTGTGTGTGTGGGGCTGTACCCCAGTGAGAGTCTGTGTGTGTGTGGGACTGTACCCCAGTGAGAGTCTGTGTGTGTGGGACTGTACTCCAGTGAGAGTCAGTGTGTGTCGGACTGTACCCCAGTGAGAGTCAGTGTGTGTGTGTGTGTGGGACTGTACCCCAGTGAGAGTCAGTGTGTGTCTGTGTGTGACAGTACCCCAGTGAGAGTCAGTGTTTGTGTGTGTGGGCCTGTCCCCCAGTGAGAGTCAGCGTGTGTGTGTGTGTGACTGTACCCCAGTGAGAGTCAGTGTGTGTGTGTGGGACGGTACCCCAGTGAGAGTTAGTGTGTATGTGTGTGGGACTGTACCCCAGTGAGAGTCAGTGTGTGTGTGTGACTGTACCCCAGTGAGAGTCAGTGTGTGTGTGTGGGACGGTACCCCGGTGAGAGTCAGTGTGTGTGTGTGTGACTGTACACCAGTGAGAGTCAGTGTGTGTGTGTGGGACTGTACCCCAGTGAGAGTCCGTGTGTGTGTGGGACTGTACCCCAGTGAGAGTCTGTGTGTGTGTGTGTGGGACTATCCCCCATGAGAGTCAGTGTGTGTGTGTGGGGGGGGGGGGGGGGGGGTGGTGTCTGTACACCGGTGAGAGTCAGTGTGTGTGTGTGGGACTGTACACGAGTGAGAGTCAGTGTGTGTGTGGTGGACTGTGCCCTGGTGAGAGTCAGTGTGTGTGTGTGGGACTGTACACCAGTGAGAGTCAGTGTGTGTGTGGTGGACTGTGCCCTGGTGAGAGTCAGTGTGTG
Source organism: Chiloscyllium plagiosum (assembly GCF_037043375.1). Classification (NCBI taxonomy): domain Eukaryota; kingdom Metazoa; phylum Chordata; class Chondrichthyes; order Orectolobiformes; family Hemiscylliidae; genus Chiloscyllium; species Chiloscyllium plagiosum. The sequence goes on from NW_028270182.1 coordinate 4,400,048, forward strand.
TGGGACTGTACCCCAGTGAGAGTCAGTGTGTGTGTGTGTGTGGGACTGTACCCCAGTGAGAGTCAGTGTGTGTGTGTGTGACTGTACCCCAGTGAGAGTCAGTGTGTGTGTGTGGGACGGTACCCCGGTGAGAGTCAGTGTGTGTGTGTGTGACTGTACACCAGTGAGAGTCAGTGTGTGTGTGTGGGACTGTACCCCAGTGAGAGTCCGTGTGTGTGTGGGACTGTACCCCAGTGAGAGTCAGTGTGTGTGTGGGACTGTACCCCAGTGAGAGTCAGTGTGTGTGTGGGACTGTACCACAGTCAGAGTCAGTGTGTGTGTGTGTGTGGGACTGTACCCCAGTGAGAGTCAGTGTGTGTGTGTGTGGGACTGTTCCCCATTGAGAGTCAGTGTGTGTGTGTGTGGGACTGTACCCCAGTGAGAGTCAGTGTGTGTGTGTGTGGGACTGTTCCCCAGTGAGAGTCAGTGTGTGTGTGTGTGGGACTGTACCCCAGTGAGAGCCAGTGTTTGTGTGTGTGGGACTGTACCCCAGTGAGAGTCAGTGTGTGTGTGTGTGGAACTGTTCCCCAGGGTGAGACAGTGTGTGTGTGTGTGGGGGACTGTACCCCAGTGAGAGTCCGTGTGTGTGTGTGTGGGACTGTACCCCAGTGAGAGTCAGTGTGTGTGTGTGGGACTGTACCCCAATGAGAATCAGTGTGTGTTTGTGTGTGTGGGACTGTTCCCCAGGGTGAGACAGAGTGTGTGTGTGTGTGGGACTGTACCCCAGTGAGAGTCAGTGTGTGTGTGTGTGGGACTGTACCCCAGTGAGAGTCAGTGTGTGTGTGTGGGACTGTACCCCAATGAGAATCAGTGTGTGAGTGTGGGACTGTACCTCGGTGAGAGTCAGTGTGTTTGTCTGTGTGTGTGGAACTGTACCCCAGTGAGAGTCAGTGTGTGTGTGTGTGACTGTACCCCATTGCGAGTCAGTGTGTGGTTGTGGGACTGGAGCCCAGTGAGAGTCTGTGTGTGTGTGTGGGACTGTGCCCCAGTGCGAGTCTGTGTGTGTGTGGGACTGTACCCCAGTAAGAGTCAGTGTGTGTGTGTGGGACTGTACCGCAGTGAGAGTCAGTGTGTGTGTGTGACTGTACCCCAGTGAGAGTCAGTGTGTGTGTGTGTGGGACTGTACCGCAGTGCGAGTCAGTGTGTGTGTGGGACTGTACCCCAGTGCGAGTCAGTGTGTGTGTGTGTGTGTGTGTGGGACTGTACCCCAGAGAGAGTCAGTGTGTGTGTGTGAGGACTGTGCCCCAGTGAGAGTCAGTGTGTGTGTGTGTGTGTGTGGGACTGTACCCCAGTGAGAGTCAGTGTGTTTATGTGGGACTGTACCCCAGTGAGAATCTGTATGTGTGGGACTGTACCTCAGTGAGAGTCAGTGTGTTTGTGTGGGGCTGTACCCGTGAGAGTCAGTGTGTGTCTGTGTGTGTGTGTGTGTGTGACTGTACCCCAGTGAGAGTCAGTGTGTGTGTGTGTGTGGGACTGTACCGCAGTGCGAGTCAGTGTGTGTGTGGGACTGTACCCCAGTGCGAGTCAGTGTTTGTGTGTGTGTGTGGGACTGTACCCCAGAGAGAGTCAGTGTGTGTGTGTGAGGACTGTGCCCCAGTGAGAGTCAGTGTGTGTGTGTGTGTGTGTGTGGGACTGTACCCCAGTGAGAGTCAGTGTGTTTGTGTGGGACTGTACCCCAGTGAGAATCTGTATGTGTGGGACTGTACCTCAGTGAGAGTCAGTGTGTTTGTGTGGGACTGTACCCCAGTGAGAGTCAGTGTGTGTCTGTGTGTGTGGGTGTGTGACTGTACCCCAGTGAGAGTCAGTGTGTATGTGTGTGGGACTGTACCCCAGTGAGAGTCTGTGTGTGTGGGACTGTACCCCAGTGAGAGTCAGTGTGTGTGTGTGGGACTGTACCCCAGTGAGAGTCTGTGTGTGTGTGGGACTGTACCCCAGTGAGAGTCTGTGTGTGTGGGACTGTACTCCAGTGAGAGTCAGTGTGTGTCGGACTGTACCCCAGTGAGAGTCAGTGTGTGTGTGTGTGTGGGACTGTACCCCAGTGAGAGTCAGTGTGTGTCTGTGTGTGACAGTACCCCAGTGAGAGTCAGTGTTTGTGTGTGTGGGCCTGTCCCCCAGTGAGAGTCAGCGTGTGTGTGTGTGTGACTGTACCCCAGTGAGAGTCAGTGTGTGTGTGTGGGACGGTACCCCAGTGAGAGTTAGTGTGTATGTGTGTGGGACTGTACCCCAGTGAGAGTCAGTGTGTGTGTGTGACTGTACCCCAGTGAGAGTCAGTGTGTGTGTGTGGGACGGTACCCCGGTGAGAGTCAGTGTGTGTGTGTGTGACTGTACACCAGTGAGAGTCAGTGTGTGTGTGTGGGACTGTACCCCAGTGAGAGTCCGTGTGTGTGTGGGACTGTACCCCAGTGAGAGTCAATGTGTGTGTGTGTGTGTGTGTGTGTGGGACTGTACCCCAGTGAGAGTCTGTGTGTGTGTGTGTGGGACTATCCCCCATGAGAGTCAGTGTGTGTGTGTGGGGGGGGGGGGGGGGGTGTCTGTACACCGGTGAGAGTCAGTGTGTGTGTGTGGGACTGTACACGAGTGAGAGTCAGTGTGTGTGTGGTGGACTGTGCCCTGGTGAGAGTCAGTGTGTGTGTGTGGGACTGTACACCAGTGAGAGTCAGTGTGTGTGTGGTGGACTGTGCCCTGGTGAGAGTCAGTGTGTGTGGGACTGTACCCCAGTGAGAGTCAGTGTGTGTGTGTGTGGGACTGAACCCCAGTGAGAGTCAGTGTGTGTGTGTGGGACTGTACACCAGTGAGAGTCAGTGTGTGTGTGGTGGACTGTGCCCTGGTGAGAGTCAGTGTTTGTGTGTGTGACTGTACACCAGTGAGAGTCAGCGTGTGTGTGTGTGGGACTGAACCCCAGTGAGAGTCAGTGTGTGTGTGTGTGTGGGACTGAACCCCAGTGAGAGTCAGTGTGTGTGTGTGTGACTGTACCCCAGTGAGAGTCAGTGTGTGTGTGTGGGACGGTACCCTGGTGAGAGTCAGTGTGTGTGTGTGTGTGTGGGACTGTACCCCAGTGAGAGTCAGTGTGTGTGTGTGTGTGGGACTGTCCCCCAGTGAGAGTCAGCGTGTGTGTGTGGGACTGTACCCCAGTGAGAGACTGTGTGTGTGGGACTGTACCCGAGTGAGAGTCAGTGTGTGTGTGTGGGACTGTACCCCAGTGAGAGTTTGTGTGTGTGTGGGACTGTACCCCAGTGAGAGTCTGTGTGTGTGGGACTGTACCCGAGTGAGAGTCAGTGTGTGTCGGACTGTACCCCAGTGAGAGTCAGTGTGTGTGTGTGGGACGGTACCCCGGTGAGAGTCAGTGCATGTGTGTGTGTGACTGTACACCAGTGAGAGTCAGTGTGTGTGTGTGGGACTGTACCCCAGTGAGAGTCAGTATGTGTGTGGGACTGTACCCCAGTGAGAGTCAGTGTGTGTGTGTGCGACTGTACCCCAGTGAGAGTCAGTGTGTGTGTGTGTGTGTGGGACTGTACCCCAGTGAGAGTCAGTGTGTGTGTGGGACTGTACCACAGTGAGAGTCAGTGTGTGTGTGTATGGGACTGTACCCCAGTGAGAGTCAGTGTGTGTGTGTGTGGGACTGTACCCCAGTGAGAGTCAGTGTGTGTGTGTGTGGGACTGTTCCCCAGGGTGAGACAGTGTGTGTGTGTGTGGGACTGCACCCCAGTGAGAGTCAGCGTGTGTGTGTGGGACTGTACCCCAGTGAGAGTCAGTGTGTGTGTGTGTGGGACTGTACCCCAGTGAGAGTCAGTGTGTGTGTGTGGGACTGTACCCCAGTGAGAGTCAGTGTGTGTGTGTGTGGGACTGTACCCCAGTGAGAGTCAGTGTGTGTCTGTGCGTGACTGTACCCCAGTGAGAGTCAGTGTGTGTGTGTGGGAGGGTACCCCGGTGAGAGTCAGTGTATGTGTGTGTGTGACTGTTCCCCAGGGTGAGACAGTGTGTGTGTGTGTGTGGGACTGTACCCCAGTGAGTGTCAGTGTGTGTGTGTGGGACTGTATACCAGTGAGAGTCAGTGTGTGTGTGTGTGGGACTGTACCCCAATGAGAATCAGTGTGTGAGTGTGGGACTGTACCTCGGTGAGAGTCAGTGTGTTTGTCTGTGTGTGTGGAACTGTACACCAGTGAGAGTCAGTGTGTGTGTGTGTGGGACTGTACCCCATTGCGAGTCAGTATGTGGTTGTGGGACTGTACCCCAGTGAGAGTCTGTGTGTGTGTGTGGGACTGTGCCCCAGTGCGAGTCCGTGTGTGTGGGACTGTACCCCAGTAGGAGTCAGTGTGTGTGTGTGGGACTGTACCGCAGTGAGAGTCAGTGTGTGTGTGGGACTGTACCCCGGTGAGAGTCAGTGTGTGTATATGTGTGTGGGACTGTACCCCAGTGAGAGTCAGTGTGTGTGTGTGTGGGTGGGACTGTACCCCAGTGCGAGTCAGTGTGTGTGTGTGTGTGGGACTGTACCCCAGTGAGAGTCAGTGTGTGTGTGTGACTGTACCCCAGTGAGAGTCAGTGTGTGTGTGTGAGGACTGTGCCCCAGTGAGAGTCAGTGTGTGTGTGTGTGTGTGTGTGTGTAGGACTGTACCCCAGTGAGAGTCAGTGTGTTTGTGTGGGACTGTGCCCCAGTGTGAGTCTGTGTGGGACTATACCCCAGTGAGAGTCAGTGTGTGTGTGTGGGACTGTACCCCGGTGAGAGTCAGTGTGTTTGTGACTGTACCCCAGTGAGAGTCAGTGTGTGTGTGTGGGACTGTACCCCAGTGAGAGTCAGTGTGTGTGTGTGGGACTGTACCCCAGTACGAGTCAGTGTGTGTGTGGGACTGTACCCCAGTGCGAGTCAGTGTCTGTGTGTGGGACTGTACCCCAGTGAGAGTCAGTGGGTGTGTGTGAGGACTGTGCCCCAGTGAGAGTCAGTGTGTGTGTGTGTGTGTGTGTGTGGGACTGAACCCCAGTGAGAGTCAGTGTGTTTGTGTGGGACTGTACCCCAGTCAGAGTCTGTATGTGTGGGACTGTACCCCAGTGAGAGTCAGTGTGTTTGTGTGGGACTGTACCCCAGTCAGAGTCAGTGTGTGTGTGTGTGTGGGACTGTCCCCCAGTGAGAGGCAGTGTGTATGTGTGTGGGACTGTACCCCAGTGAGAGTCAGTGTGTGTTTGACTGTACCCCAGTGAGAGTCAGTGTGTGTGTGGGACTGTACCCCAGTGAGAGTCTGTGTGTGTGGGACTGTACCCCAGTGAGAGTCAGTGTGTGTGTGTGTGTGGGACTGTACCCCTGTGAGAGTTAGTGTGTGTGTGTGTGGGACTGTTCCCCAGTGAGAGTCAGTGTGTGTGTGTGTGGGACTGTACCCCAGTGAGAGCCAGTGTTTGTGTGTGTCGGACTGTACCCCAGTGAGAGTCAGTGTGTGTCTGTGTGTGACTGAACCCCAGTGAGAGTCAGTGTGTGTGTGTGTGTGGGCCTGTCCCCCAGTGAGAGTCAGCGTGTGTGTGTGGGACTGTACCCCAGTGAGAGTCAGTGTGTGTGTGTGTGTGGGACTGTACCCCAGTGAGAGTCAGTGTGTGTCTGTGTGTGACTGTACCCCAGTGAGAGTCAGTGTGTGTGTGTGGGACGGTACCCCAGTGAGAGTTAGTGTGTATGTGTGTGGGACTGTACCCCAGTGAGAGTCTGTGTGTCTGGGACTGTACCCCAGTGAGAGTCAGTGTGTGTGTGTGGGACTGCACCCCAGTGAGAGTCTGTGTGTGTGTGTGACTGTACCCCAGTGAGAGTCAGTGTGTGTGTGTGTGTGGGACTGTAGCCCTGTGAGAGTTAGTGTGTGTGTGTGTGGGACTGTTCCCCAGTGAGAGTCAGTGTGTGTGTGTGTGGGACTGTACCCCAGTGAGAGCCAGTGTTTGTGTGTGTGGGACTGTACCCCAGTGAGAGTCAGTGTGTGTGTGTGTGTGGGACTGTTCCCCAGGGTGAGACAGTGTGTGTGTGTGTGTGGGACTGTACCCCAATGAGAATCAGTGTGTGTGTGTGTGTGTGGGACTGTTCCCCAGGGTGAGACAGTGTGTGTGTGTGTGTGGGACTGTACCCCAGTGAGAGTCAGTGTGTGTGTGTGTGGGACTGTACCCCAGTGAGAGTCAGTGTGTGTGTGTGTGTGTGGGACTGTTCCCCAGGGTGAGACAGTGTGTGTGTGTGTGTGTGGGACTGTACCCCAGTGAGAGTCAGTGTGTGTGTGTGTGGGACTGTACCCCAGTGAGAGTCAGTGTGTGTGTGTGGGACTGTACCCCAATGAGAATCAGTGTGTGAGTGTGGGACTGTACCTCGGTGAGAGTCAGTGTGTTTGTCTGTGTGTGTGGAACTGTACCCCAGTGAGAGTCAGTGTGTGTGTGTGTGTGACTGTACCCCATTGCGAGTCAGTGTGTGGTTGTGGGACTGTACCCCAGTGAGAGTCTGTGTGTGTGTGTGGGACTGTGCCCCAGTGCGAGGCTGTGTGTGTGTGGGACTGTACCCCAGTAAGAGTCAGAGTGTGTGTGTGGGACTGTACCGCAGTGAGAGTCAGTGTGTGTGTGTGACTGTACCCCAGTGAGAGTCAGTGTGTGTGTGTGTGGGACTGTACCGCAGTGCGAGTCAGTGTGTGTGTGGGACTGTACCCCAGTGCGAGTCAGTGTTTGTGTGTGTGTGTGGGACTGTACCCCAGAGAGAGTCAGTGTGTGTGTGTGAGGACTGTGCCCCAGTGAGAGTCAGTGTGTGTGTGTGTGGGACTGTACCCCAGTGAGAGTCAGTGTGTTTGTGTGGGACTGTACCCCAGTGAGAATCTGTATGTGTGGGACTGTACCTCAGTGAGAGTCAGTGTGTTTGTGTGGGACTGTACCCCAGTGAGAGTCAGTGTGTATGTGTGTGGGACTGTACCCCAGTGAGAGTCTGTGTGTGTGGGACTGTACCCCAGTGAGAGTCAGTGTGTGTGTGTGTGGGACTGTACCCCAGTGAGAGTCTGTGTGTGTGTGGGACTGTACCCCAGTGAGAGTCTGTGTGTGTGGGACTGTACTCCAGTGAGAGTCAGTGTGTGTCGGACTGTACCCCAGTGAGAGTCAGTGTGTGTGTGTGTGTGGGACTGTACCCCAGTGAGAGTCAGTGTGTGTCTGTGTGTGACAGTACCCCAGTGAGAGTCAGTGTTTGTGTGTGTGGGCCTGTCCCCCAGTGAGAGTCAGCGTGTGTGTGTGTGTGACTGTACCCCAGTGAGAGTCAGTGTGTGTGTGTGGGACGGTACCCCAGTGAGAGTTAGTGTGTATGTGTGTGGGACTGTACCCCAGTGAGAGTCTGTGTGTGTGGGACTGTACCCCAGTGAGAGTCAGTGTGTATATGTGGGACTGCACCCCAGTGAGAGTCTGTGTGTGTGTGGGACTGTACCCCAGTGAGAGTCTGTGTGTGTGTGGGACTGTACCCCAGTGAGAGTCAGTGTGTGTCGGACTGTACCCCAGTGAGAGTCAGTGTGTGTGTGTGGGACTGTACCCCAGTGAGAGTCAGTGTGTGTCTGTGTGTGACTGTACCCCAGTGAGAGTCAGTGTGTGTGTGTGTGGGACTGTCCCCCAGTGAGAGTCAGAGTGTGTGTGTGGGACTGTACCCCAGTGAGAGTCAGTGTGTGTGTGTGTGTGGGACTGTACCCCAGTGAGAGTCAGTGTGTGTGTGTGTGACTGTACCCCAGTGAGAGTCAGTGTGTGTGTGTGGGACGGTACCCCGGTGAGAGTCAGTGTGTGTGTGTGTGACTGTACACCAGTGAGAGTCAGTGTGTGTGTGTGGGACTGTACCCCAGTGAGAGTCCGTGTGTGTGTGGGACTGTACCCCAGTGAGAGTCAGTGTGTGTGTGGGACTGTACCCCAGTGAGAGTCAGTGTGTGTGTGGGACTGTACCACAATCAGAGTCAGTGTGTGTGTGTGTGTGGGACTGTACCCCAGTGAGAGTCAGTGTGTGTGTGTGTGGGACTGTTCCCCAGTGAGAGTCAGTGTGTGTGTGTGTGGGACTGTACCCCAGTGAGAGCCAGTGTTTGTGTGTGTGGGACTGTACCCCAGTGAGAGTCAGTGTGTGTGTGTGTGGAACTGTTCCCCAGGGTGAGACAGTGTGTGTGTGTGTGTGGGACTGTACCCCAGTGAGAGTCCGTGTGTGTGTGTGTGGGACTGTACCCCAGTGAGAGTCAGTGTGTGTGTGTGGGACTGTACCCCAATGAGAATCAGTGTGTGTTTGTGTGTGTGGGACTGTTCCCCAGGGTGAGACAGAGTGTGTGTGTGTGTGGGACTGTACCCCAGTGAGAGTCAGTGTGTGTGTGTGTGTGGGACTGTACCCTAGTGAGAGTCAGTGTGTGTGTGTGGGACTGTACCCCAATGAGAATCAGTGTGTGAGTGTGGGACTGTACCTCGGTGAGAGTCAGTGTGTTTGTCTGTGTGTGTGGAACTGTACCCCAGTGAGAGTCAGTGTGTGTGTGTGTGACTGTACCCCATTGCGAGTCAGTGTGTGGTTGTGGGACTGTACCCCAGTGAGAGTCTGTGTGTGTGTGTGGGACTGTGCCCCAGTGCGAGTCTGTGTGTGTGTGGGACTGTACCCCAGTAAGAGTCAGTGTGTGTGTGTGGGACTGTACCGCAGTGAGAGTCAGTGTGTGTGTGTGACTGTACCCCAGTGAGAGTCAGTGTGTGTGTGTGTGGGACTGTACCGCAGTGCGAGTCAGTGTGTGTGTGGGACTGTACCCCAGTGCGAGTCAGTGTGTGTGTGTGTGTGTGTGTGGGACTGTACCCCAGAGAGAGTCAGTGTGTGTGTGTGAGGACTGTGCCCCAGTGAGAGTCAGTGTGTGTGTGTGTGTGTGTGTGGGACTGTACCCCAGTGAGAGTCAGTGTGTTTATGTGGGACTGTACCCCAGTGAGAATCTGTATGTGTGGGACTGTACCACAGTGAGAGTCAGTGTGTTTGTGTGGGGCTGTACCCGTGAGAGTCAGTGTGTGTCTGTGTGTGTGTGTGTGTGTGACTGTACCCCAGTGAGAGTCAGTGTGTATGTGTGTGGGACTGTACCCCAGTGAGAGTCTGTGTGTGTGGGACTGTACCCCAGTGAGAGTCAGTGTGTGTGTGTGGGACTGTACCCCATTGAGAGTCTGTGTGTGTGTGGGACTGTACCCCAGTGAGAGTCTGTGTGTGTGGGACTGTACTCCAGTGAGAGTCAGTGTGTGTGGGCCTGTCCCCCAGTGAGAGTCAGCGTGTGTGTGTATGTGACTGTACCCCAGTGAGAGTCAGTGTGTGTGTGGGACTGTCCCCCAGTGAGAGTCAGCGTTTGTGTGTGGGACTGTACCCCAGTGAGAGTCAGTGTGTGTGTGTGTGGGACTGTACCCCAGTGAGAGTCAGTGTGTGTGTGTGTGGGACTGTACCCCAGTGAGAGTCAGTGTGTGTCGGACTGTACCCCAGTGAGAGTCAGTGTGTGTGTGTGGGACGGTACCCCGGTGAGAGTCAGTGTGTGTGTGTGTGACTGTACACCAGTGAGAGTTAGTGTGTGTGTGTGGGACTGTACCCCAGTGAGAGTCAGTGTGTGTGTGTGTGTGTGTGTGGGACTGTACCCCGGTGAGAGTCAGTGTGTGTGTGTGGGACTGTACACCAGTGAGAGTCAGTGTGTGTGTGTGGGACTGTACCCCAGTAAGAATCAGTGGATGTGTGTGTGGGGCGGTACCTCAGTGAGAGTCAGTGTGTGTGTGTGTGGGGGGGTCTGTACACCAGTGAGAGTCAGTGTGTGTGTGTGGGACTGTAAACCAGTGAGAGTCAGTGTGTGTGTGTGTGTGGGGGGGAGGGGGGTCTGTACACCAGTGAGAGTCAGTGTGTGTGTTTGGGACTGTACACCAGTGAGAGTCAGTGTGTGTGTGTGGGACGGTACCCCGGTGAGAGTCAGTGTGTGTGTGTGTGACTGTACACCAGTGAGAGTCAGTGTGTGTGTGTGGGACTGTACCCCGGTGAGAGTCAGTGTGTGTGTGTGGGACGGTACCCCAGAGAGAGTCAGTGTGTGTGTGTGAGGACTGTGCCCCAGTGAGAGTCAGTGTGTGTGTGTGTGTGGGACTGTACCCCAGTGAGAGTCAGTGTGTTTGGGTGGGACTGTACCCCAGTGAGAGTCTGTATGTGTGGGACTGTACCTCAGTGAGAGTCAGTGTGTGTGTGTGGGACTGTACCCCAGTGAGAGTCAGTGTGTGTGTGTGTGTGTGGGACTGTACCCCAGTGAGAGTCAGTGTGTTTGTGTGGGACTGTACCCCAGTGAGAGTCTGTATGTGTGGGACTGTACCTCAGTGAGAGTCAGTGTGTGTGTGTGGGACTGTACCACAGTGAGAGTCAGTGTGTGTGTGTGTGTGTGTGTGTGTGTGTGACTGTACCCCAGTGAGAGTCAGTGTGTATGTGTGTGGGACTGTACCCCAGTGAGAGTCTGTGTGTGTGGGACTGTATCCCAGTGAGAGTCAGTGTGTGTGTGTGGGACTGTACCCCAGTGAGAGTCAGTGTGTGGTTGTGGGACTGTACCCCAGTGAGAGTCTGTGTGTGTGTGTGGGACTGTGCCCCAGTGCGAGTCTGTGTGTGTGTGGGACTGTACCCCAGTAAGAGTCAGTGTGTCTGTGTGACTGTACCGCAGTGAGAGTCAGTGTGTGTGTGTGACTGTACCCCAGTGAGAGTCAGTGTGTGTGTGGGACTGCACCGCAGTGCGAGTCAGTGTGTGTGTGGGACTGTACCCCAGTGCGAGTCAGTGTGTGTGTGTGGGACTGTACCCCAGAGAGAGTCCGTGTGTGTGTGTGAGGACTGTGCCCCAGTGAGAGTCAGTGTGTGTGTGTGTGTGTGTGTGTGTGTGGGACTGTACCCCAGTGAGAGTCAGTGTGTTTGTGTGGGACTGTACACCAGTGAGAGTCAGTGTGTGTGTGTGTGTGGGACTGTACCCCGGTGAGAGTCAGTGTGTGTGTGTGGGACTGTACCCCAGAGAGAGTCAGTGTGTGTGTGTGAGGACTGTGCCCCAGTGAGAGTCAGTGTGTGTGTGTGAGTGTGTGTGTGTGTGTGTGTGTGGGACTGTACCCCAGTGAGTCAGTGTGTTTGTGTGGGACTGTACCCCAGTGAGAGTCTGTATGTGTGGGACTGTACCTCAGTGAGGGTCAGTGTGTGTGTGTGGGACTGTACCCCAGTGAGAGTCAGTGTGTGTGTGTGTGGGACTGTACCCCAGTCAGAGTCAGTGTGTTTGTGTGGGACTATACCCCAGTGAGAGTCTGTATGTGTGGGACTGTACCTCAGTGAGAGTCAGTGTGTGTGTGTGTGTGGGACTGTACCCCAGTGAGAGTCAGTGTGTGTGTGTGGGACTGTACCCCAGTGAGAGTCAGTGTGTGTGTGTGTGGGACTGTACCCCAGTGAGAGTCAGTGTGTGTCTGTGCGTGACTGTACCCCAGTGAGAGTCCGTGTGTGTGTGGGTGACTGTACACCAGTGCGAGTCAGTGTGTGTGTGGGACTGTACCCCAGTGAGAGTCAGTGTGTGTGTGTGAGGACTGTGCCCCAGTGAGAGTCAGTGTGTGTGTGTGTGAGGACTGTGCCCCAGTGAGAGTCAGTGTGTGTGTGTGTGTGTGTGGGACTTTACCCCAGTGAGAGTCAGTGTGTTTGTGTGGGACTGTACCCCAGTGAGAGTCTGTATGTGTGGGACTGTACCTCAGTGAAGTCAGTGTGTGTGTGTGTGGGACTGTACCCCAGTGAGAGTCAGTGTGTGTCTGTGTGTGTGTGTGTGTGACTGTACCCCAGTGAGAGTCAGTGTTTCTGTGTGTGGGACTGTACCCCAGTGAGAGTCTGTGTGTGTGGGACTGTACCCCAGTGAGAGTCAGTGTGTGTGTGTGGGACTGTACCCCAGTGAGAGTCTGTGTGTGTGTGTGTGACTGTACCCCATTGCGAGTCAGTGTGTGGTTGTGGGACTGTACCCCAGTGAGAGTCTGTGTGTGTGTGTGGGACTGTGCCCCAGTGCGAGTCTGTGTGTGTGTGGGACCGTACCCCAGTAAGAGTCAGTGTGTGTGTGTGTGGGACTGTACCGCAGTGAGAGTCAGTGTGTGTGTGTGACTGTACCCCAGTGAGAGTCAGTGTGTGTGTGTGTGGGACTGTACGCAGTGCGAGTCAGTGTGTGTGTGGGACTGTACCCCAGTGCGAGTCAGTGTGTGTGTGTGTGTGTGTGGGACTGTACCCCAGAGAGAGTCAGTGTGTGTGTGTGAGGACTGTGCCCCAGTGAGAGTCAGTGTGTGTGTGTGTGGGACTGTACCCCAGTGAGAGTCAGTGTGTTTATGTGGGACTGTACCCCAGTGAGAATCTGTATGTGTGGGACTGTACCTCAGTGAGAGTCAGTGTGTTTGTGTGGGGCTGTACCCGTGAGAGTCAGTGTGTGTCTGTGTGTGTGTGTGTGTGTGTGACTGTACCCCAGTGAGAGTCAGTGTGTGTGTGTGGGACTGTACCCCATTGAGAGTCTGTGTGTGTGTGGGACTGTACCCCAGTGAGAGTCTGTGTGTGTGGGACTGTACTCCAGTGAGAGTCAGTGTGTGTCGGACTGTACCCCAGTGAGAGTCAGTGTGTGTGTGTGTGTGTGGGACTGTACCCCAGTGAGAGTCAGTGTGTGTCTGTGTGTGACTGTACCCCAGTGAGAGTCAGTGTGTGTGTGTGTGGGACTGTCCCCCAGTGAGAGTCAGCGTTTGTGTGTGGGACTGTACCCCAGTGAGAGTCAGTGTGTGTGTGTGTGGGACTGTACCCCAGTGAGAGTCAGTGTGTGTGTGTGTGGGACTGTACCCCAGTGAGAGTCAGTGTGTGTCGGACTGTACCCCAGTGAGAGTCAGTGTGTGTGTGTGGGACGGTACCCCGGTGAGAGTCAGTGTGTGTGTGTGTGACTGTACACCAGTGAGAGTCAGTTTGTGTGTGTGGGACTGTACCCCAGTGAGAGTCAGTGTGTGTGTGTGTGTGTGTGTGTGGGACTGTACCCCGGTGAGAGTTAGTGTGTGTGTGTGGGACTGTACACCAGTGAGAGTCAGTGTGTGTGTGTGGGACTGTACCCCAGTAAGAATCAGTGGATGTGTGTGGGACTGTACCGCAGTGAGAGTCAGTGTGTGTGTGTGTGGGGGGGTCTGTACACCAGTGAGAGTCAGTGTGTGTGTGTGGGACTGTAAACCAGTGAGAATCAGTGTGTGTGTGTGGGGCGGTACCCCAGTGAGAGTCAGTGTGTGTGTGTGTGGGGGGGAGGGGGGTCTGTACACCAGTGAGAGTCAGTGTGTGTGTTTGGGACTGTACACCAGTGAGAGTCAGTGTGTGTGTGTGGGACGGTACCCCGGTGAGAGTCAGTGTGTGTGTGTGTGACTGTACACCAGTGAGAGTCAGTGTGTGTGTGTGGGACTGTACCCCGGTGAGAGTCAGTGTGTGTGTGTGGGACGGTACCCCAGAGAGAGTCAGTGTGTGTGTGTGAGGACTGTTCCCCAGTGAGAGTCAGTGTGTTTGGGTGGGACCTTACCCCAGTGAGAGTCTGTATGTGTGGGACTGTACCTCAGTGAGAGTCAGTGTGTGTGTGTGGGACTGTACCCCAGTGAGAGTCAGTGTGTGTGTGTGTGTGTGGGACTGTACCCCAGTGAGAGTCAGTGTGTTTGTGTGGGACTGTACCCCAGTGAGAGTCTGTATGTGTGGGACTGTACCTCAGTGAGAGTCAGTGTGTGTGTGTGGGACTGTACCACAGTGAGAGTCAGTGTGTGTGTGTGTGTGTGTGTGTGTGTGACTGTAGCCCAGTGAGAGTCAGTGTGTATGTGTGTGGGACTGTACCCCAGTGAGAGTCTGTGTGTGTGGGACTGTACCCCAGTGAGAGTCAGTGTGTGTGTGTGGGACTGTACCCCAGTGAGAGTCAGTGTGTGGTTGTGGGACTGTACCCCAGTGAGAGTCTGTGTGTGTGTGTGGGACTGTGCCCCAGTGCGAGTCTGTGTGTGTGTGGGACTGTACCCCAGTAAGAGTCAGTGTGTCTGTGTGACTGTACCGCAGTGAGAGTCAGTGTGTGTGTGTGACTGTACCCCAGTGAGAGTCAGTGTGTGTGTGGGACTGCACCGCAGTGCGAGTCAGTGTGTGTGTGGGACTGTACCCCAGTGCGAGTCAGTGTGTGTGTGTGGGACTGTACCCCAGAGAGAGTCCGTGTGTGTGTGTGAGGACTGTGCCCCAGTGAGAGTCAGTGTGTGTGTGTGTGTGTGTGTGTATGTGTGACTGTACCCCAGTGAGAGTCAGTGTGTTTGTGTGGGACTGTACACCAGTGAGAGTCAGTGTGTGTGTGTGTGTGGGACTGTACCCCGGTGAGAGTCAGTGTGTGTGTGTGGGACTGTACCCCAGAGAGAGTCAGTGTGTGTGTGTGAGGACTGTGCCCCAGTGAGAGTCAGTGTGTGTGTGTGAGTGTGTGTGTGTGTGTGTGTGTGGGACTGTACCCCAGTGAGTCAGTGTGTTTGTGTGGGACTGTACCCCAGTGAGAGTCTGTATGTGTGGGACTGTACCTCAGTGAGGGTCAGTGTGTGTGTGTGGGACTGTACCCCAGTGAGAGTCAGTGTGTGTGTGTGTGGGACTGTACCCCAGTCAGAGTCAGTGTGTTTGTGTGGGACTATACCCCAGTGAGAGTCTGTATGTGTGGGACTGTACCTCAGTGAGAGTCAGTGTGTGTGTGTGTGTGGGACTGTACCCCAGTGAGAGTCAGTGTGTGTGTGTGGGACTGTACCCCAGTGAGAGTCAGTGTGTGTGTGTGTGGGACTGTACCCCAGTGAGAGTCAGTGTGTGTCTGTGTGTGACTGTACCCCAGTGAGAGTCCGTGTGTGTGTGGGTGACTGTACACCAGTGCGAGTCAGTGTGTGTGTGGGACTGTACCCCAGTGAGAGTCAGTGTGTGTGTGTGAGGACTGTGCCCCAGTGAGAGTCAGTGTGTGTGTGTGTGAGGACTGTGCCCCAGTGAGAGTCAGTGTGTGTGTGTGTGTGTGTGGGACTGTACCCCAGTGAGAGTCAGTGTGTTTGTGTGGGACTGTACCCCAGTGAGAGTCTGTATGTGTGGGACTGTACCTCAGTGAAGTCAGTGTGTGTGTGTGTGGGACTGTACCCCAGTGAGAGTCAGTGTGTGTCTGTGTGTGTGTGTGTGTGACTGTACCCCAGTGAGAGTCAGTGTTTATGTGTGTGGGACTGTACCCCAGTGAGAGTCTGTGTGTGTGGGACTGTACCCCAGTGAGAGTCAGTGTGTGTGTGTGGGACTGTACCCCAGTGAGAGTCTGTGTGTGTGTGTGTGACTGTACCCCATTGCGAGTCAGTGTGTGGTTGTGGGACTGTACCCCAGTGAGAGTCTGTGTGTGTGTGTGGGACTGTGCCCCAGTGCGAGTCTGTGTGTGTGTGGGACCGTACCCCAGTAAGAGTCAGTGTGTGTGTGTGTGGGACTGTACCGCAGTGAGAGTCAGTGTGTGTGTGTGACTGTACCCCAGTGAGAGTCAGTGTGTGTGTGTGTGGGACTGTACGCAGTGCGAGTCAGTGTGTGTGTGGGACTGTACCCCAGTGCGAGTCAGTGTGTGTGTGTGTGTGTGTGGGACTGTACCCCAGAGAGAGTCAGTGTGTGTGTGTGAGGACTGTGCCCCAGTGAGCGTCAGTGTGTGTGTGTGTGGGACTGTACCCCAGTGAGAGTCAGTGTGTTTATGTGGGACTGTACCCCAGTGAGAATCTGTATGTGTGGGACTGTACCTCAGTGAGAGTCAGTGTGTTTGTGTGGGGCTGTACCCGTGAGAGTCAGTGTGTGTCTGTGTGTGTGTGTGTGTGACTGTACCCCAGTGAGAGTCAGTGTGTGTGTGTGGGACTGTACCCCATTGAGAGTCTGTGTGTGTGTGGGACTGTACCCCAGTGAGAGTCTGTGTGTGTGGGACTGTACTCCAGTGAGAGTCAGTGTGTGTCGGACTGTACCCCAGTGAGAGTCAGTGTGTGTGTGTGTGTGTGGGACTGTACACCAGTGAGAGTCAGTGTGTGTCTGTGTGTGACTGTACCCCAGTGAGAGTCAGTGTGTGTGTGTGTGGGACTGTCCCCCAGTGAGAGTCAGCGTTTGTGTGTGGGACTGTACCCCAGTGAGAGTCAGTGTGTGTGTGTGTGGGACTGTACCCCAGTGAGAGTCAGTGTGTGTGTGTGTGGGACTGTACCCCAGTGAGAGTCAGTGTGTGTCGGACTGTACCCCAGTGAGAGTCAGTGTGTGTGTGTGGGACGGTACCCCGGTGAGAGTCAGTGTGTGTGTGTGTGACTGTACACCAGTGAGAGTCAGTTTGTGTGTGTGGGACTGTACCCCAGTGAGAGTCAGTGTGTGTGTGTGTGTGTGTGTGTGGGACTGTACCCCGGTGAGAGTTAGTGTGTGTGTGTGGGACTGTACACCAGTGAGAGTCAGTGTGTGTGTGTGGGACTGTACCCCAGTAAGAATCAGTGGATGTGTGTGGGACTGTACCGCAGTGAGAGTCAGTGTGTGTGTGTGTGGGGGGGTCTGTACACCAGTGAGAGTCAGTGTGTGTGTGTGGGACTGTAAACCAGTGAGAATCAGTGTGTGTGTGTGGGGCGGTACCCCAGTGAGAGTCAGTGTGTGTGTGTGTGGGGGGGAGGGGGGTCTGTACACCAGTGAGAGTCAGTGTGTGTGTTTGGGACTGTACACCAGTGAGAGTCAGTGTGTGTGTGTGGGACGGTACCCCGGTGAGAGTCAGTGTGTGTGTGTGTGACTGTACACCAGTGAGAGTCAGTGTGTGTGTGTGGGACTGTACCCCGGTGAGAGTCAGTGTGTGTGTGTGGGACGGTACCCCAGAGAGAGTCAGTGTGTGTGTGTGAGGACTGTGCCCCAGTGAGAGTCAGTGTGTGTGTGTGTGTGGGACTGTACCCCAGTGAGAGTCAGTGTGTTTGGGTGGGACTGTACCCCAGTGAGAGTCTGTATGTGTGGGACTGTACCTCAGTGAGAGTCAGTGTGTGTGTGTGGGACTGTACCCCAGTGAGAGTCAGTGTGTGTGTGTGTGTGTGGGACTGTACCCCAGTGAGAGTCAGTGTGTTTGTGTGGGACTGTACCCCAGTGAGAGTCTGTATGTGTGGGACTGTACCTCAGTGAGAGTCAGTGTGTGTGTGTGGGACTGTACCACAGTGAGAGTCAGTGTGTGTGTGTGTGTGTGTGTGTGTGACTGTACCCCAGTGAGAGTCAGTGTGTATGTGTGTGGGACTGTACCCCAGTGAGAGTCTGTGTGTGTGGGACTGTACCCCAGTGAGAGTCAGTGTGTGTGTGTGGGACTGTACCCCAGTGAGAGTCAGTGTGTGGTTGTGGGACTGTACCCCAGTGAGAGTCTGTGTGTGTGTGTGGGACTGTGCCCCAGTGCGAGTCTGTGTGTGTGTGGGACTGTACCCCAGTAAGAGTCAGTGTGTCTGTGTGACTGTACCGCAGTGAGAGTCAGTGTGTGTGTGTGACTGTACCCCAGTGAGAGTCAGTGTGTGTGTGGGACTGCACCGCAGTGCGAGTCAGTGTGTGTGTGGGACTGTACCCCAGTGCGAGTCAGTGTGTGTGTGTGGGACTGTACCCCAGAGAGAGTCCGTGTGTGTGTGTGAGGACTGTGCCCCAGTGAGAGTCAGTGTGTGTGTGTGTGTGTGTGTGTGTGTGGGACTGTACCCCAGTGAGAGTCAGTGTGTTTGTGTGGGACTGTACCCCAGTGAGAGTCTGTGTGTGTGGGACTGTACCCCAGTGAGAGTCAGTGTGTGTGTGGGACTGTACCCCAGTGAGAGTCTGTGTGTGTGTGTGTGACTGTACCCCAGTGAGAGTCTGTGTGTGTGGGACAGTACTCCAGTGAGAGTCTGTGTGTGTGGGACTGTACTCCAGTGAGAGTCAGTGTGTGTCGGACTGTACCCCAGTGAGAGTCGGTGTGTGTGTGTGGGACTGTACCCCAGTGAGAGTCAGTGTGTGTCTGTGTGTGACTGTACCCCAGTGGGAGTCAGTGTGTGTGTGTGTGGGACTGTCCCCCAGTGAGAGTCAGAGTGTGTGTGTGGACTGTACCCCAGTGAGAGTCAGCGTGTGTGTGTGTGGGACTGTACCCCAGTGAGAGTCAATGTGTGTGTGTGTGGGACTGTACCCCAGTGAGAGTCAGTGTGTGTCTGTGTGTGACTGTATCCCAGTGAGAGTCAGTGTGTGTGTGTGGGACGGTACCCCGGTGAGAGTCAGTGTGTGTGTGTGTGACTGTACACCAGTGAGAGTCAGTGTGTGTGTGTGGGACTGTACCCCAGTGAGAGTCAGTGTGTGTGTGTGTGTGTGTGGGACTGTACCCCGGTGAGAGTCAGTGTGTGTGTGTGGGACTGTACACCAGTGAGAGTCAGTGTGTGTGTGGGACTGTACCCCAGTAAGAGTCAGAGGATGTGTGTGGGACTGTACCGAAGTGAGAGTCAGTGTGTGTGTGTGTGGGGGGGGGGGTATGTACACCAGTGAGAGTCAGTGTGTGTGTGTGTGGGACTGTACCCCGGTGAGAGTCAGTGTGTGTGTGTGGGACTGTACCCCAGAGAGAGTCAGTGTGTGTGTGTGAGGACTGTGCCCCAGTGAGAGTCAGTGTGTGTGTGTGTGTGTGTGTGTGTGTGTGTGTGGGACTGTACCCCAGTGAGTCAGTGTGTTTGTGTGGGACTGTACCCCAGTGAGAGTCAGTGTGTGTGTGTGTGGGACTGTACCCCAGTCAGAGTCAGTGTGTTTGTGCGGGACTATACCCCAGTAAGAGTCTGTATGTGTGGGACTGTACCTCAGTGAGAGTCAGTGTGTGTGTGTGTGGGACTGTACCCCAGTGAGAGTCAGTGTGTGTGTGTGGGACTGTACCCCAGTGAGAGTCAGTGTGTGTGGGACTGTACCTCAGTGAGAGTCAGTGTGTGTATGTGTGGGACTGTACCTCAGTGAGGGTCAGTGTGTGTGTGTGGGACTGTACCCCAGTGAGAGTCAGTGTGTGTGTGTGTGGGACTGTACCCCAGTCAGAGTCAGTGTGTTTGTGCGGGACTATACCCCAGTAAGAGTCTGTATGTGTGGGACTGTACCTCAGTGAGAGTCAGTGTGTGTGTGTGTGGGACTGTACCCCAGTGAGAGTCAGTGTGTGTGTGTGGGACTGTACCCCAGTGAGAGTCAGTGTGTGTGTGTGTGGGACTGTACCCCAGTGAGAGTCAGTGTGTGTCTGTGTGTGACTGTACCCCAGTGAGAGTCCGTGTGTGTGTGGGTGACTGTACACCAGTGAGAGTCAGTGTGTGTGTGTGTGGGACTGTACCCCAGTGCGAGTCAGTGTGTGTGTGGGACTGTACCCCAGTGAGAGTCAGTGTGTGTGTGTGAGGACTGTGCCCCAGTGAGAGTCAGTGTGTGTGTGTGTGAGGACTGTGCCCCAGTGAGAGTCAGTGTGTGTGTGTGTGTGTGTGTGGGACTGTACCCCAGTGAGAGTCAGTGTGTTTGTGTGGGACTGTACCCCAGTGAGAGTCAGTGTGTGTGTGTGTGTGTGTGTGTGGGACTGTACCCCGGTGAGAGTCAGTGTGTGTGTGTGGGACTGTACCCCAGTGAGAGTCAGTGTGTGTGTGTGTGTGGGACTGTACCCCGGTGAGAGTCCGTGTGTGTGTGGGTGACTGTACACCAGTGAGAGTCAGTGTGTGTGTGTGTGGGACTGTACCCCAATGCGAGTCAGTGTGTGTGTGGGACTGTACCCCAGTGAGAGTCAGTGTGTGTGTGTGAGGACTGTGCCCCAGTGAGAGTCAGTGTGTGTGTGTGTGAGGACTGTGCCCCAGTGAGAGTCAGTGTGTGTGTGTGTGTGTGTGTGGGACTGTACCCCAGTGAGAGTCAGTGTGTTTGTGTGGGACTGTACCCCAGTGAGAGTCAGTGTGTGTGTGTGTGTGTGTGTGTGGGACTGTACCCCGGTGAGAGTCAGTGTGTGTGTGTGGGACTGTACCCCAGTGAGAGTCAGTGTGTGTGTGTGTGTGTGTGTGTGGGACTGTACCCCGGTGAGAGTTAGTGTGTGTGTGTGGGACTGTACACCAGTGAGAGTCAGTGTGTGTGTGTGGGACTGTACCCCAGTAAGAATCAGTGGATGTGTGTGGGACTGTACCGCAGTGAGAGTCAGTGTGTGTGTGTGTGGGGGGGTCTGTACACCAGTGAGAGTCAGTGTGTGTGTGTGGGACTGTAAACCAGTGAGAATCAGTGTGTGTGTGTGGGGCGGTACCCCAGTGAGAGTCAGTGTGTGTGTGTGTGGGGGGGAGGGGGGTCTGTACACCAGTGAGAGTCAGTGTGTGTGTTTGGGACTGTACACCAGTGAGAGTCAGTGTGTGTGTGTGGGACGGTACCCCGGTGAGAGTCAGTGTGTGTGTGTGTGACTGTACACCAGTGAGAGTCAGTGTGTGTGTGTGGGACTGTACCCCGGTGAGAGTCAGTGTGTGTGTGTGGGACTGTACCCCAGTGCGAGTCAGTGTGTGTGTGGGACTGTACCCCAGTGAGAGTCAGTGTGTGTGTGTGAGGACTGTGCCCCAGTGAGAGTCAGTGTGTGTGTGTGTGAGGACTGTGCCCCAGTGAGAGTCAGTGTGTGTGTGTGTGTGTGTGTGTGGGACTGTACCCCAGTGAGAGTCAGTGTGTTTGTGTGGGACTGTACCCCAGTGAGAGTCTGTATGTGTGGGACTGTACCTCAGTGAAGTCAGTGTGTGTGTGTGTGGGACTGTACCCCAGTGAGAGTCAGTGTGTGTCTGTGTGTGTGTGTGTGTGACTGTACCCCAGTGAGAGTCAGTGTTTATGTGTGTGGGACTGTACCCCAGTGAGAGTCTGTGTGTGTGGGACTGTACCCCAGTGAGAGTCAGTGTGTGTGTGTGGGACTGTACCCCAGTGAGAGTCAGTGTGTGTGTGTGTGTGTGTGTGTGGGACTGTACCCCGGTGAGAGTCCGTGTGTGTGTGGGTGACTGTACACCAGTGAGAGTCAGTGTGTGTGTGTGTGGGACTGTACCCCAATGCGAGTCAGTGTGTGTGTGGGACTGTACCCCAGTGAGAGTCAGTGTGTGTGTGTGAGGACTGTGCCCCAGTGAGAGTCAGTGTGTGTGTGTGTGAGGACTGTGCCCCAGTGAGAGTCAGTGTGTGTGTGTGTGTGTGTGGGACTGTACCCCAGTGAGAGTCAGTGTGTTTGTGTGGGACTGTACCCCAGTGAGAGTCTGTGTGTGGGACTGTACCTCAGTGAAGTCAGTGTGTGTGTGTGTGGGACTGTACCCCAGTGAGAGTCAGTGTGTGTCTGTGTGTGTGTGTGTGTGACTGTACCCCAGTGAGAGTCAGTGTTTATGTGTGTGGGACTGTACCCCAGTGAGAGTCTGTGTGTGTGGGACTGTACCCCGGTGAGAGTCAGTGTGTGTGTGTGGGACTGTACCCCAGTGAGAGTCAGTGTGTGTGTGTGTGTGTGTGTGTGGGACTGTACCCCGGTGAGAGTTAGTGTGTGTGTGTGGGACTGTACACCAGTGAGAGTCAGTGTGTGTGTGTGGGACTGTACCCCAGTGAGAGTCAGTGTGTGTGTGTGTGTGGGACTGTACCCCGGTGAGAGTCCGTGTGTGTGTGGGTGACTGTACACCAGTGAGAGTCAGTGTGTGTGTGTGTGGGACTGTACCCCAATGCGAGTCAGTGTGTGTGTGGGACTGTACCCCAGTGAGAGTCAGTGTGTGTGTGTGAGGACTGTGCCCCAGTGAGAGTCAGTGTGTGTGTGTGTGAGGACTGTGCCCCAGTGAGAGTCAGTGTGTGTGTGTGTGTGTGTGTGGGACTGTACCCCAGTGAGAGTCAGTGTGTTTGTGTGGGACTGTACCCCAGTGAGAGTCTGTATGTGTGGGACTGTACCTCAGTGAAGTCAGTGTGTGTGTGTGTGGGACTGTACCCCAGTGAGAGTCAGTGTGTGTCTGTGTGTGTGTGTGTGTGACTACCCCAGTGAGAGTCAGTGTTTCTGTGTGTGGGACTGTACCCCAGTGAGAGTCTGTGTGTGTGGGACTGTACCCCGGTGAGAGTCAGTGTGTGTGTGTGGGACTGTACCCCAGTGAGAGTCAGTGTGTGTGTGTGTGTGTGTGTGTGGGACTGTACCCCGGTGAGAGTTAGTGTGTGTGTGTGGGACTGTACACCAGTGAGAGTCAGTGTGTGTGTGTGGGACTGTACCCCAGTAAGAATCAGTGGATGTGTGTGGGACTGTACCGCAGTGAGAGTCAGTGTGTGTGTGTGTGGGGGGGTCTGTACACCAGTGAGAGTCAGTGTGTGTGTGTGGGACTGTAAACCAGTGAGAATCAGTGTGTGTGTGTGGGGCGGTACCCCAGTGAGAGTCAGTGTGTGTGTTTGGGACTGTACACCAGTGAGAGTCAGTGTGTGTGTGTGGGACGGTACCCCGGTGAGAGTCAGTGTGTGTGTGTGTGACTGTACACCAGTGAGAGTCAGTGTGTGTGTGTGGGACTGTACCCCGGTGAGAGTCAGTGTGTGTGTGTGGGACGGTACCCCAGAGAGAGTCAGTGTGTGTGTGTGAGGACTGTGCCCCAGTGAGAGTCAGTGTGTGTGTGTGTGTGGGACTGTACCCCAGTGAGAGTCAGTGTGTTTGGGTGGGACTGTACCCCAGTGAGAGTCAGTGTGTGTGTGTGGGACTGTACCCCAGTGAGAGTCAGTGTGTGTGTGTGTGTGTGGGACTGTACCCCAGTGAGAGTCAGTGTGTTTGTGTGGGACTGTACCCCAGTGAGAGTCTGTATGTGTGGGACTGTACCTCAGTGAGAGTCAGTGTGTGTGTGTGGGACTGTACCACAGTGAGAGTCAGTGTGTGTGTGTGTGTGTGTGACTGTACCCCAGTGAGAGTCAGTGTGTATGTGTGTGGGACTGTACCCCAGTGAGAGTCTGTGTGTGTGGGACTGTACCCCAGTGAGAGTCAGTGTGTGTGTGTGGGACTGTACCCCAGTGAGAGTCAGTGTGTGGTTGTGGGACTGTACCCCAGTGAGAGTCTGTGTGTGTGTGTGGGACTGTGCCCCAGTGCGAGTCTGTGTGTGTGTGGGACTGTACCCCAGTAAGAGTCAGTGTGTCTGTGTGACTGTACCGCAGTGAGAGTCAGTGTGTGTGTGTGACTGTACCCCAGTGAGAGTCAGTGTGTGTGTGGGATTGCACCGCAGTGCGAGTCAGTGTGTGTGTGGGACTGTACCCCAGTGCGAGTCAGTGTGTGTGTGTGGGACTGTACCCCAGAGAGAGTCCGTGTGTGTGTGTGAGGACTGTGCCCCAGTGAGAGTCAGTGTGTGTGTGTGTGTGTGTGTGTGTGTGGGACTGTACCCCAGTGAGAGTCAGTGTGTTTGTGTGGGACTGTACCCCAGTGAGAGTCTGTGTGTGTGGGACTGTACCCCAGTGAGAGTCAGTGTGTGTGTGTGGGACTGTACCCCAGTGAGAGTCTGTGTGTGTGTGTGACTGTACCCCAGTGAGAGTCTGTGTGTGTGGGACAGTACTCCAGTGAGAGTCTGTGTGTGTGGGACTGTACTCCAGTGAGAGTCAGTGTGTGTCGGACTGTACCCCAGTGAGAGTCGGTGTGTGTGTGTGGGACTGTACCCCAGTGAGAGTCAGTGTGTGTCTGTGTGTGACTGTACCCCAGTGGGAGTCAGTGTGTGTGTGTGTGGGACTGTCCCCCAGTGAGAGTCAGAGTGTGTGTGTGGACTGTACCCCAGTGAGAGTCAGCGTGTGTGTGTGTGGGACTGTACCCCAGTGAGAGTCAATGTGTGTGTGTGTGGGACTATACCCCAGTGAGAGTCAGTGTGTGTCTGTGTGTGACTGTATCCCAGTGAGAGTCAGTGTGTGTGTGTGGGACGGTACCCCGGTGAGAGTCAGTGTGTGTGTGTGTGACTGTACACCAGTGAGAGTCAGTGTGTGTGTGTGGGACTGTACCCCAGTGAGAGTCAGTGTGTGTGTGTGGGACTGTACCCCAGTGAGAGTCAGTGTGTGTGTGTGTGGGGGACTGTACCCCAGTGAGAGTCAGTGTGTGTGTGTGTGTGTGTGTCGGACTGTACCCCAGTGAGAGTCAGTGTGTGTGTGTGTGTGTGGGACTGTACCCCGGTGAGATTCAGTGTGTGTGTGTGGGACTGTACACCAGTGAGAGTCAGTGTGTGTGTGGGACTGTACCCCAGTAAGAGTCAGAGGATGTATGTGGGACTGTACCGAAGTGAGAGTCAGTGTGTGTGTGTGTGGGGGGGGGTATGTACACCAGTGAGAGTCAGTGTGTGTGTGTGTGGGACTGTACCCCGGTGAGAGTCAGTGTGTGTGTGTGGGACTGTACCCCAGAGAGAGTCAGTGTGTGTGTGTGAGGACTGTGCCCCAGTGAGAGTCAGTGTGTGTGTGTGTGTGTGTGTGTGTGTGTGTGGGACTGTACCCCAGTGAGTCAGTGTGTTTGTGTGGGACTGTACCCCAGTGAGAGTCTGTATGTGTGGGACTGTACCTCAGTGAGGGTCAGTGTGTGTGTGTGGGACTGTACCCCAGTGAGAGTCAGTGTGTGTGTGTGTGGGACTGTACCCCAGTCAGAGTCAGTGTGTTTGTGCGGGACTATACCCCAGTAAGAGTCTGTATGTGTGGGACTGTACCTCAGTGAGAGTCAGTGTGTGTGTGTGTGGGACTGTACCCCAGTGAGAGTCAGTGTGTGTGTGTGGGACTGTACCCCAGTGAGAGTCAGTGTGTGTGTGTGTGGGACTGTACCCCAGTGAGAGTCAGAGTGTGTGTGTGGACTGTACCCCAGTGAGAGTCAGCGTGTGTGTGTGTGGGACTGTACCCCAGTGAGAGTCAATGTGTGTGTGTGTGGGACTGTACCCCAGTGAGAGTCAGTGTGTGTCTGTGTGTGACTGTATCCCAGTGAGAGTCAGTGTGTGTGTGTGGGACGGTACCCCGGTGAGAGTCAGTGTGTGTGTGTGTGACTGTACACCAGTGAGAGTCAGTGTGTGTGTGTGGGACTGTACCCCAGTGAGAGTCAGTGTGTGTGTGTGTGTGTGTGTGTGGGACTGTACCCCGGTGAGAGTCAGTGTGTGTGTGTGGGACTGTACACCAGTGAGAGTCAGTGTGTGTGTGTGAGGACTGTGCCCCAGTGAGAGTCAGTGTGTGTGTGTGTGTTTGTGTGGGACTGTACCCCAGTGAGAGTCTGTATGTGTGGGACTGTACCTCAGTGAGGGTCAGTGTGTGTGTGTGGGACTGTACCCCAGTGAGAGTCAGTGTGTGTGTGTGTGGGACTGTACCCCAGTCAGAGTCAGTGTGTTTGTGCGGGACTATACCCCAGTAAGAGTCTGTATGTGTGGGACTGTACCTCAGTGAGAGTCAGTGTGTGTGTGTGTGGGACTGTACCCCAGTGAGAGTCAGTGTGTGTGTGTGGGACTGTACCCCAGTGAGAGTCAGTGTGTGTGTGTGGGGGACTGTACCCCAGTGAGAGTCAGTGTGTGTCTGTGTGTGACTGTACCCCAGTGAGAGTCCGTGTGTGTGTGGGTGACTGTACACCAGTGAGAGTCAGTGTGTGTGTGTGTGGGACTGTACCCCAGTGCGAGTCAGTGTGTGTGTGGGACTGTACCCCAGTGAGAGTCAGTGTGTGTGTGTGTGAGGACTGTGCCCCAGTGAGAGTCAGTGTGTGTGTGTGTGAGGACTGTGCCCCAGTGAGAGTCAGTGTGTGTGTGTGTGTGTGTGGGACTGTACCCCAGTGAGAGTCAGTGTGTTTGTGTGGGACTGTACCCCAGTGAGAGTCTGTATGTGTGGGACTGTACCTCAGTGAAGTCAGTGTGTGTGTGTGTGGGACTGTACCCCAGTGAGAGTCAGTGTGTGTCTGTGTGTGTGTGTGTGTGACTGTACCCCAGTGAGAGTCAGTGTTTATGTGTGTGGGACTGTACCCCAGTGAGAGTCTGTGTGTGTGGGACTGTACCCCAGTGAGAGTCAGTGTGTGTGTGTGGGACTGTACCCCAGTGAGAGTCTGTGTGTGTGTGTGGGACTGTACCCCAGTGAGAATCTGTATGTGTGGGACTGTACTCCAGTGGGAGTCAGTGTGTGTCAGACTGTACCCCAGTGATAGTCAGTGTGTGTGTGTGGGACTGTACCCCAGTGAGAGTCAGTGTGTGTCTGTGTGTGACTGTACCCCAGTGAGAGTCAGTGTGTGTGTGTGTGTGGGACTGTCCCCCAGTGAGAGTCAGCGTGTGTGTGTGGGACTGTACCCCAGTGAGAGTCAGTGTGTGTGTGTGTGTGGGACTGTACCCCAGTGAGAGTCAGTGTGTGTGTGTGTGGGACTGTACCCCAGTGAGAGTCAGTGTCTGTCTGTGTGTGACTGTACACCAGTGAGAGTCAGTGTGTGTGTGTGGTACTGTACCCCAGTGAGAGTCAGTGTGTGTGTGTGTGTGTGTGGGACTGTATACCGGTGAGAGTCAGTGTGTGCGTGTGGGACTGTACACCAGTGAGAGTCAGTGTGTGTGTGTGGGACTGTAAACCAGTGAGAGTCAGTGTGTGTGTGTTGGACGGTACCCCGGTGAGAGTCAGTCTGTGTGTGTGTGACTGTACACCAGTGAGAGTCAGTGTGTGTGTGTGGGACTGTACCCCAGTGAGAGTCAGTGTGTGTGTGCGTGGGACTGTACCCCAGTGCGAGTCAGTGTGTGTGTGTGGGACTGTAGCCCAGTGAGCGTCAGTGTGTGTGTGTGAGGACTGTGCCCCAGTGAGAGTCAGTGTGTGTGTGTATGTGTGGGACTGTACCCCAGTGAGAGTCAGTGTGTTTGTGTGGGACTGTACCCCAGTGAGAGTCTGTATGTGTGGGACTGTACCCCAGTGAGAGTCAGTGTGTTTGTGTGGGACTGTACCCCAGTGAGAGTCAGTGAGTGTCTGTGTGTGTGTGTGACTGTACCCCAGTGAGAGTCAGTGTGTGTGTGTGTGGGACTGTAACCCAGTGAGAGTCAGTGTGTGTGTGAGACTGTATCCCAGTGAGAGTCAGTGTGTGTGCGTGTGTGTTTGACTGTACCCCAGTGAGAGTCAGTGTGTGTGTGTGCGGGACTGTACCCCAGTGAGAGTCTGTGTGTGTGGGACTGTACCCCAGTGAGAGTCAGTGTGTGTGTGGGACTGTACCCCAGTGAGAGTCTGTGTGTGTGTGGGACTGTACCCCAGTGAGAGTCTGTGTGTGTGGGACTGTACCCCAGTGAGAGTCAGTGTGTGTGGGACTGTACCCCAGTGAGAGTCAGTGTGTGTGTGTGGGACTGTACCCCAGTGAGAGTCAGTGTGTGTCTGTGTGTGACTGTACCCCAGTGAGAGTCAGTGTGTGTGTGTGTGGGACTGTACCCCAGTGAGAGTCAGTGTGTGTGTGTGTGTGTGGGACTGTACCCCAGTGAGAGTCAGTGTGTGTGTGACTGTACCCCAGTGAGAGTCAGTGTGTGTGTGTGGGACGGTACCCCGGTGAGAGTCAGTGTGTGTGTGTGTGACTGTACACCAGTGAGAGTCAGTGTGTTTGTGTGGGACTGTACCCCAGTGAGAGTCAGTGTGTGTGTGGGACTGTACCCCAGTGAGAGTCAGTGTGTGTGTGTGCGACTGTACCCCAGTGAGAGTCTGTGTGTGTGTGTGGGACTGTACCCCAGTGAGAGTCAGTGTGTGTGTGGGACTGTACTACAGTGAGAGTCAGTGTGTGTGTGTGGGACTGTACCCCAGTGAGAGTCAGTTTGTGTGTGTGTGGGACTGTTCCCCAGTGAGAGTCAGTCAGTGTGTGTGTGGGACTGTACCCCAGTGAGAGTCAGTGTGTGTGTGTGTGTGGGACTGCACCCCAGTGAGAGTCAGTGTGTGTGTGGGACAGTACCCCAGTGAGAGTCAGTGTGTGTGTGTGCGACTGTACCCCAGTGAGAGTCAGTGTGAGTGTGGGACTGTACCACAGTGAGAGTCAGTGTGTGTGTGTGGGACTGTACCCCAGTGAGAGTCAGTGTGTGCGTGTGTGTGTGGGACTGTTCCCCAGGGTGAGACAGTGTGTGTGTGTGTGTGGGACTGTACCCCAGTGAGAGTCAGTGTGAGTGTGGGACTGTACCACAGTGAGAGTCAGTGTGTGTGTGTGGGACTGTACCCCAGTGAGAGTCAGTGTGTGCGTGTGGTTGTGGGACTGTTCCCCAGGGTGAGACAGTGTGTGTGTGTGTGTGTGGGACTGTACCCCAGTGAGAGTCAGTGTGTGTGTGTGGGACTGTATACCAGTGAGAGTCAGTGTGTGTGTGTGGTACTGTACCCCAATGAGAATCAGTGTGTGAGTGTGGGACTGTACCTCGGTGAGAGTCAGTGTGTGTGTGTGTGACTGTACCCCATTGCGAGTCAGTGTGTGGTTGTGGGACTGTACCCCAGTGAGAGTCTGTGTGTGTGTGTGTGTGTGGGACTGTGCCCCAGTGCGAGTCTGTGTGTGTGTGGGACTGTACCCCAGTAAGAGTCAGAGTGTGTGTGTGGGACAGTACCGCAGTGAGTGTCAGTGTGTGTGTGTGACTGGACCCCAGTGAGAGTCAGTGTGTGTGTGTGTGTGGGACTGTACCCCAGTGCGAGTCAGTATGTGTGTGGGACTGTACCCCAGTGCGAGTCAGTGTGTGTGTGTGGGACTGTACCCCAGTGTGAGTCAGTGTGTGTGTGTGAGGACCGTACCCCAGTGAGAGTCAGTGTGTTTGTGTGGGACTGTACCCCAGTGAGAGTCTGTATGTGTGGGACTGTACCCCAGTGAGAGTCAGTGTGTTTGTGTCGGACTGTACCACAGTGAGAGTCAGTGTGTGTGTGCGTGTGACTGTACCCCAGTGAGAGTCAGTGTGTGTGTGTGTGGGACTGTCCCCCAGTGAGAGTCAGTTTGTGTGTGTGAGACTGTACCCCAGTGAGAGTCAGTGTGTGTGTGTGTTTGACTGTACCCAAGTGAGAGTCAGTGTGTATGTGTGTGGGGCTGTACCCCAGTGAGAGTCTGTGTGTGTGGGACTGTACCCCAGTGAGAGTCAGTGTGTGTGTGTGGGATTGTTCCCCAGTGAGAGTCTGTGTGTGTGTGTGACTGTACCCCAGTGAGAGTCTGTGTGTGTGGGACTGTACTCCAGTGAGAGTCAGTGTGTGTCGGACTGTACCCCAGTGAGAGTCAGTGTGTGTGTGTGGGACTGTACCCCAGTGAGAGTCAGTGTGTGTCTGTGTGTGACTGTACCCCAGTGAGAGTCAGTGTGTGTGTGTGTGTGTGTGGGACTGTCCCCCAGTGAGAGTCAGCGTGTGTGTGTGGGACAGTACCCCAGTGAGAGTCAGTGTATGTGTGTGTGGGACTGTACCCCAGTGAGAGTCAGTGTGTGTGTGTGGTACTGTACCCCAGTGAGAGTCAGTGTGTGTGTGTGGGACTGTACCCCAGTGAGAGTCAGTGTGTGTCTGTGTGTGACTGTAGCCCAGTGAG
The DNA here is from genome assembly GCF_037043375.1 of Chiloscyllium plagiosum. Lineage (NCBI taxonomy): Eukaryota > Metazoa > Chordata > Chondrichthyes > Orectolobiformes > Hemiscylliidae > Chiloscyllium > Chiloscyllium plagiosum. The sequence goes on from NW_028270182.1 coordinate 4,429,489, forward strand.
AGTCAGTGTGTGTGTGTGGGACGGTACCCCGGTGAGAGTCAGTGTGTGTGTGTGTGTGACTGTACACCAGTGAGAGTCAGTGTGTGTGTGTGGGACTGTACCCCAGTGAGAGTCAGTGTGTGTGGGACTGTACCCCGGTGAGAGTCAGTGTGTGTGTGTGCGACTGTACCCCAGTGAGAGTCAGTGTGTGTGTGGGACTGTACCCCAGTGAGAGTCAGTGTGTGTGTGTGTGGGACTGTACCCCAATGAGAGTCAGTGTGTGTGTGTGGGACTGTACCCCGGTGAGAGTCAGTGTGTGTGTGTGTGGGACTGTTCCCCAGTGAGAGTCAGTGTGTGCGTGTGTGGGACTGTACCCCAGTGAGAGTCAGTGTGTGTGTGTGGGACTGTACCCCAGTGAGAGTCAGTGTGTGTGTGTGTGGGGGACTGTACCCCAGTGAGAGTCAGTGTGTGTGTGTGTGTGTGTCGGACTGTACCCCAGTGAGAGTCAGTGTGTGTGTGTGTGTGTGGGACTGTACCCCAGTGAGAGTCAGTGTGTGTGTGTGTATGGGACTGTACCCCAGTGAGAGTCTGTGTGTGTGTGTGTGTGTGGCTGTACCCCAGTGAGAGTCAGTGTGTGGGTGACTGTACCCCAGTGGGAGTCAGTGTGTGTGTGTGTGGGACTGTACCCCAGTGAGAGTCAGTGTGTGTGTGTGGGATCGTACACCAGTGAGAGTCAGTGTGTGTGTGTGGGACTGTAACCCAGTGGGAGTCAGTGTGTGTGTGTGGGGGGGACTGTACCCCAGTGAGAGTCAGTGTGTGTCTGTGTGTGACTGTACCCCAGTGAGAGTCAGTGTGTGTGTGTGGGACGGTACCCCGGTGAGAGTCAGTGTGTGTGTGTGTGACTGTACACCAGTGAGAGTCAGTGTGTGTGTGTGGGACTGTACCCCAGTGAGAGTCAGTGTGTGTGTGGGACTGTACCCCAGTGAGAGTCAGTGTGTGTGTGTGCGACTGTACCCCAGTGAGAGTCAGTGTGTGTGTGTGGGACTGTACCCCAGTGAGAGTCAGTGTGTGTGTGGGACTGTACCACAGTGAGAGTCAGTGTGTGTGTGTGTGGGACTGTACCCCAGTGAGAGTCAGTTTGTGTGTGTGTGGGACTGTTCCCCAGTGAGAGTCAGTCTGTGTGTGTGTGGGACTGAACCCCATTGCGAGTCAGTGTGTGGTTGTGGGACTGTACCCCAGTGAGAGTCTGTGTGTGTGTGTGGGACTGTATACCAGTGAGAGTCAGTGTGTGTGTGTGGGACTGTACCCCAATGAGAATCAGTGTGTGAGTGTGGGACTGTACACCAGTGAGAGTCAGTGTGTTTGTCTGTGTGTGTGGAACTGTACCCCAGTGAGAGTCAGTGTGTGTGTGTGTGTGTGACTGTACCCCATTGCGAGTCAGTGTGTGGTTGTGGGACTGTACCCCAGTGAGAGTCTGTGTGTGTGTGTGTGGGACTGTGCCCCAGTGCGATTCTGTGTGTGTGTGGGACTGTACCCCAGTAAGAGTCAGTGTGTGTGTGTGGGACAGTACCGCAGTGAGAGTCAGTGTGTGTGTGTGACTGTACCCCAGTGAGAGTCAGTGTGTGTGTGTGTGGGACTGTACCCCAGTGCGAGTCAGTGTGTGTGTGGGACTGTACCCCAGTGCGAGTCAGTGTGTGTGTGTGGGACTGTACCCCAGTGAGAGTCAGTGTGTGTGTGTGAGGACCGTACCCCAGTGAGAGTCAGTGCGTTTGTGTGGGACTGTACCCCAGTGAGAGTCTGTATGTGTGGGACTGTACCCCAGTGAGAGTCAGTGTGTGTCTGTGTGTGTGTGTGTGTGACTGTACCCCAGTGAGAGTCAGTGTGTGTGTGTGGGACTGTCCCCCAGTGAGAGTCAGTGTGTGTGAGAGACTGTACCCCAGTGAGAGTCAGTGTGTGTGTGTGTGTTTGACTGTACCCCAGTGAGAGTCAGTGTGTATGTGTGTGGGACTGTACCCCAGTGAGAGTCTGTATGTGTGGGACTGTACCCCAGTGAGAGTCAGTGTGTTTGTGTCGGACTGTACCACAGTGAGAGTCAGTGTGTGTCTGTGTGTGTGTGTGTGTGACTGTACCCCAGTGAGAGTCAGTGTGTGTGTGTGGGACTGTCCCCCAGTGAGAGTCAGTGTGTGTGAGAGACTGTACCCCAGTGAGAGTCAGTGTGTGTGTGTGTGTTTGACTGTACCCCAGTGAGAGTCAGTGTGTATGTGTGTGGGACTGTACCCCAGTGAGAGTCTGTATGTGTGGGACTGTACCCCAGTGAGAGTCAGTGTGTTTGTGTCGGACTGTACCACAGTGAGAGTCAGTGTGTGTCTGTGTGTGTGTGTGTGACTGTACCCCAGTGAGAGTCATTGTGTGTGTGTGGGACTGTCCCCCAGTGAGAGTCAGTGTGTGTGAGAGACTGTACCCCAGAGAGAGTCAGTGTGTGTCTGTGTTTGACTGTACCCCAGTGAGAGTCAGTGTGTATGTGTGTGGGACTGTACCCCAGTGAGAGTCTGTGTGTGTGGGACTGTACCCCAGTGAGAGTCAGTGTGTGTGTGTGGGACTGTACCCCAGTGAGAGTCAGTGTGTGTGTGTGTGGGACTGTACCCCAGTGAGAGTCAATGTGTGTGTGTGGGACTGTACCCCGGTGAGAGTCAGTGTGTGTGTGTGTGGGACTGTACCGCAGTGAGAGTCAGTTTGTGTGTGTGTGGTACTGTACCCCAGTGAGAGTCAGTGTGTGTGTGTGGGACGGTACCCCGGTGAGAGTCAGTGTGTGTGTGTGTGGTACTGTACCCCAGTGAGAGTCAGTGTGTGTGTATGGGACGGTACCCCGGTGAGAGTCAGTGTGTGTGTGTGTGTGTGTGGGACTGTACCCCAGTGAGAGTCAGTTTGTGTGTGTGTGGGATTGTTCCCCAGTGAGAGTCTGTATGTGTGGGACTGTACCCCAGTGAGAGTCAGTGTGTTTGTGTGGGACTGTACCCCAGTGAGAGTCAGTGTGTGTCAGTGTGTGTCTGTGTGTGTGTGTGTGTGTGACTGTACCCCAGTGAGAGTCAGTGTGTGTGTGAGACTGTATCCCAGTTAGAGTCAGTGTGTGTGTGTGTGTTTGACTGTACCCCAGTGAGAGTCAGTGTGTGTGTGTGCGGGACTGTACCCCAGTGAGAGTCTGTGTGTGTGTGTGTGTGGGACTGTACCCCAGTGAGAGTCAGTGTGTGTGTGTGGGACTGTACCCCAGTGAGAGTCAGTGTCTGTGTGTGGGACTGTACCCCAGTGAGAGTCAGTGTGTGTGTGTGTGGGACTGTACCCCAGTGAGAGTCAGTGTGTGTGTGTGTGTGGGACTGTACCCCAGTGAGAGTCAGTGTGTGTGTGTGTGACTGTACCCCAGTGAGAGTCAGTGTGTGCGTGTGGGACGGTACCCCGGTGAGAGTCAGTGTGTGTGTGTGTGTGACTGTACACCAGTGAGAGTCAGTGTGTGTGTGGGACTGTACCCCAGTGAGAGTCAGTGTGTGTGTGGGACTGTACCCCAGTGAGAGTCAGTGTGTGTGTGTGCGACTGTACCCCAGTGAGAGTCTGTGTGTGTGTGTGGGACTGTACCCCAGTGAGAGTCAGTGTGTGTGTGGGACTGTACCACAGTGAGAGTCAGTGTGTGTGTGTGGGACTGTACCCCAGTGAGAGTCAGTTTGTGTGTGTGTGGGACTGTTCCCCAGTGAGAGTCAGTCTGTGTGTGTGTGGGACTGTACCCCAGTGAGAGTCAGTGTGTGTGTGTGTGTGGGACTGTACCCCAGTGAGAGTCAGTGTGTGTGTGGGACAGTACCCCAGTGAGAGTCAGTGTGTGTGTGTGGGACTGTACCCCAGTGAGAGTCAGTGTGTGTGTGGGACTGTACCACAGTGAGAGTCAGTGTGTGTGTGTGGGACTGTACCCCAGTGAGAGTCAGTGTGTGCGTGTGTGTGTGGGACTGTTCCCCAGGGTGAGACAGTGTGTGTGTGTGGGACTGTACCCCAGTGAGAGTCAGTGTGTGTGTGGGACTGTACCACAGTGAGAGTCAGTGTGTGTGTGTGTGGGACTGTACCCCAGTGAGAGTCAGTGTGTGTGTGTGTGTGTGGGACTGTACCCCAGTGAGAGTCAGTGTGTGTGTGTGTGTGGGACTGTACCCCAGTGAGAGTCAGTGTGTGTGTGTGTGACTGTACCCCAGTGAGAGTCAGTGTGTGTGTGTGGGACGGTACCCCGGTGAGAGTCAGTGTGTGTGTGTGTGACTGTACACCAGTGAGAGTCAGTGTGTGTGTGTGGGACTGTACCCCAGTGAGAGTCAGTGTGTGTGTGTGGGACTGTATACCAGTGAGAGTCAGTGTGTGTGTGTGGTACTGTACCCCAATGAGAATCAGTGTGTGAGTGTGGGACTGTACCTCGGTGAGAGTCAGTGTGTGTGTGTGTGACTGTACCCCATTGCGAGTCAGTGTGTGGTTGTGGGACTGTACCCCAGTGAGAGTCTGTGTGTGTGTGTGTGTGTGGGACTGTGCCCCAGTGCGAGTCTGTGTGTGTGTGGGACTGTACCCCAGTAAGAGTCAGTGTGTGTGTGTGGGACAGTACCGCAGTGAGTGTCAGTGTGTGTGTGTGACTGGACCCCAGTGAGAGTCAGTGTGTGTGTGTGTGTGGGACTGTACCCCAGTGCGAGTCAGTATGTGTGTGGGACTGTACCCCAGTGCGAGTCAGTGTGTGTGTGTGGGACTGTACCCCAGTGTGAGTCAGTGTGTGTGTGTGAGGACCGTACCCCAGTGAGAGTCAGTGTGTTTGTGTGGGACTGTACCCCAGTGAGAGTCTGTATGTGTGGGACTGTACCCCAGTGAGAGTCAGTGTGTTTGTGTCGGACTGTACCACAGTGAGAGTCAGTGTGTGTGTGCGTGTGACTGTACCCCAGTGAGAGTCAGTGTGTGTGTGTGTGGGACTGTCCCCCAGTGAGAGTCAGTGTGTGTGTGTGAGACTGTACCCCAGTGAGAGTCAGTGTGTGTGTGTGTTTGACTGTACCCAAGTGAGAGTCAGTGTGTATGTGTGTGGGACTGTACCCCAGTGAGAGTCTGTGTGTGTGGGACTGTACCCCAGTGAGAGTCAGTGTGTGTGTGTGGGATTGTTCCCCAGTGAGAGTCTGTGTGTGTGTGTGACTGTACCCCAGTGAGAGTCTGTGTGTGTGGGACTGTACTCCAGTGAGAGTCAGTGTGTGTCGGACTGTACCCCAGTGAGAGTCAGTGTGTGTGTGTGGGACTGTACCCCAGTGAGAGTCAGTGTGTGTCTGTGTGTGACTGTACCCCAGTGAGAGTCAGTGTGTGTGTGTGTGTGTGTGGGACTGTCCCCCAGTGAGAGTCAGCGTGTGTGTGTGGGACAGTACCCCAGTGAGAGTCAGTGTATGTGTGTGTGGGACTGTACCCCAGTGAGAGTCAGTGTGTGTGTGTGGTACTGTACCCCAGTGAGAGTCAGTGTGTGTGTGTGGGACTGTACCCCAGTGAGAGTCAGTGTGTGTCTGTGTGTGACTGTAGCCCAGTGAGAGTCAGTGTGTGTGTGTGGGACGGTACCCCGGTGAGAGTCAGTGTGTGTGACTGTACACCAGTGAGGGTCAGTGTGTGTGTGTGGGACTGTACCCCAGTGAGAGTCAGTGTGTGTGGGACTGTACCCCGGTGAGAGTCAGTGTGTGTGTGTGCGACTGTACCCCAGTGAGAGTCAGTGTGTGTGTGGGACTGTACCCCAGTGAGAGTCAGTGTGTGTGTGTGTGGGACTGTACCCCAGTGAGAGTCAGTGTGTGTGTGTGGGACTGTACCCCGGTGAGAGTCAGTGTGTGTGTGTGTGGGACTGTTCCCCAGTGAGAGTCAGTGTGTGCGTGTGTGGGACTGTACCCCAGTGAGAGTCAGTGTGTGTGTGTGGGACTGTACCCCAGTGAGAGTCAGTGTGTGTGTGTGTGGGGGACTGTACCCCAGTGAGAGTCAGTGTGTGTGTGTGTCGGACTGTAACCCAGTGAGAGTCAGTGTGTGTGTGTGTGTGTGGGACTGTACCCCAGTGAGAGTCAGTGTGTGTGTGTGTATGGGACTGTACCCCAGTGAGAGTCTGTGTGTGTGTGTGTGTGTGGCTGTACCCCAGTGAGAGTCAGTGTGTGTGTGACTGTACCCCAGTGGGAGTCAGTGTGTGTGTGTGTGGGACTGTACCCCAATGCGAGTCAGTGTGTGTGTGTGGGATCGTACACCAGTGAGAGTCAGTGTGTGTGTGTGGGACTGTAACCCAGTGGGAGTCAGTGTGTGTGTGTGGGGGGGACTGTACCCCAGTGAGAGTCAGTGTGTGTCTGTGTGTGACTGTACCCCAGTGAGAGTCAGTGTGTGTGTGTGGGACGGTACCCCGGTGAGAGTCAGTGTGTGTGTGTGTGACTGTACACCAGTGAGAGTCAGTGTGTGTGTGTGGGACTGTACCCCAGTGAGAGTCAGTGTGTGTGTGGGACTGTACCCCAGTGAGAGTCAGTGTGTGTGTGTGCGACTGTACCCCAGTGAGAGTCAGTGTGTGTGTGTGGGACTGTACCCCAGTGAGAGTCAGTGTGTGTGTGGGACTGTACCACAGTGAGAGTCAGTGTGTGTGTGTGTGGGACTGTACCCCAGTGAGAGTCAGTGTGTGTGTGGGACTGTACCACAGTGAGAGTCAGTGTGTGTGTGTGGGACTGTACCCCAGTGAGAGTCAGTGTGTGCGTGTGTGTGTGGGACTGTTCCCCAGGGTGAGACAGTGTGTGTGTGTGGGACTGTACCCCAGTGAGAGTCAGTGTGTGTGTGGGACTGTACCACAGTGAGAGTCAGTGTGTGTGTGTGGGACTGTACCCCAGTGAGAGTCAGTGTGTGCGTGTGTGTGTGGGACTGTACCCCAGTGAGAGTCAGTGTGTGTGTGTGTGGGACTGTACCCCAGTGAGAGTCAGTGTGTGTGTGTGTGACTGTACCCCAGTGAGAGTCAGTGTGTGTGTGTGGGACGGTACCCCGGTGAGAGTCAGTGTGTGTGTGTGTGACTGTACACCAGTGAGCGTCAGTGTGTGTGTGTGGGACTGTACCCCAGTGAGAGTCAGTGTGTGTGTGTGGGACTGTATACCAGTGAGAGTCAGTGTGTGTGTGTGGTACTGTACCCCAATGAGAATCAGTGTGTGAGTGTGGGACTGTACCTCGGTGAGAGTCAGTGTGTGTGTGTGTGACTGTACCCCATTGCGAGTCAGTGTGTGGTTGTGGGACTGTACCCCAGTGAGAGTCTGTGTGTGTGTGTGTGTGTGGGACTGTGCCCCAGTGAGAGTCAGTGTGTGTGTGGGACTGTACCCCAGTGAGAGTCGGTGTGTGTGTGGGACTGTACCCCAGTGAGAGTCGGTGTGTGTGTGTGTGTGTGACTGTACCCCAGTGAGAGTCAGTGTGTGTGTGTGTGTGGGACTGTACCCCAGTGAGAGTCAGTGTGTGTGTGTGTGTGGGACTGTACCCCAGTGAGAGTCAGTGTGTGTGTGTGTGTGTGACTGTACCCCAGTGAGAGTCTGTGTGTGTGTGTGTGTGTGAGGACCGTACCCCAGTGAGAGTCAGTGTGTGTGTGTGTGTGGGACTGTACCCCAGTGAGAGTCAGTGTGTGTGTGTGTGGGACTGTACCCCAGTGAGAGTCAGTGTGTGTGTGTGGGACTGTACCCCAGTGAGAGTCAGTGTGTGTGTGTGTGCGACTGTACCCCAGTGAGAGTCAGTGTGTGTGTGGGACTGTACCACAGTAAGAGTCAGTGTGTGTGTGTGTGGGACTGTACCCCAGTGAGAGTCAGTGTGTGTGTGTGGGATGGTACCCCAGTGAGAGTCAGTGTGTGTGTGTGTGGGACTGTACCCCAGTGAGAGTCAGTGTGTGTGTGTGGGACTGTACCACAGTGAGAGTCAGTGTGTGTGTGTGGGACTGTACCCCAGTGAGAGTCAGTGTGTGCGTGTGTGTGTGGGACTGTTCCCCAGGTGAGACAGTGTGTGTGTGTGTGTGGGACTGTACCCCAGTGAGAGTCAGTGTGTGTGTGTGGGACTGTATACCAGTGAGAGTCAGTGTGTGTGTGTGGTACTGTACCCCAATGAGAATCAGTGTGTGAGTGTGGGACTGTACCTCGGTGAGAGTCAGTGTGTGTGTGTGTGACTGTACCCCATTGCGAGTCAGTGTGTGGTTGTGGGACTGTACCCCAGTGAGAGTCTGTGTGTGTGTGTGTGTGGGACTGTGCCCCAGTGTGAGTCTGTGTGTGTGTGGGACTGTACCCCAGTAAGAGTCAGTGTGTGTGTGTGGGACAGTACCGCAGTGAGTGTCAGTGTGTGTGTGTGACTGGACCCCAGTGAGAGTCAGTGTGTGTGTGTGTGGGACTGTACCCCAGTGCGAGTCAGTGTGTGTGTGGGACTGTACCCCAGTGCGAGTCAGTGTGTGTGTGTGGGACTGTACCCCAGTGTGAGTCAGTGTGTGTGTGTGAGGACCGTACCCCAGTGAGAGTCAGTGTGTTTGTGTGGGACTGTACCCCAGTGAGAGTCTGTATGTGTGGGACTGTACCCCAGAGGGAGTCAGTGTGTTTGTGTCGGACTGTACCCCAGTGAGAGTCAGTGTGTGTGTGTGTGACTGTACCCCAGTGAGAGTCAGTGTGTGTGTGTGGGACGGTACCCCGGTGAGAGTCAGTGTGTGTGTGTGTGACTGTACACCAGTGAGCGTCAGTGTGTGTGTGTGGGACTGTACCCCAGTGAGAGTCAGTGTGTGTGTGTGGGACTGTATACCAGTGAGAGTCAGTGTGTGTGTGTGGTACTGTACCCCAATGAGAATCAGTGTGTGAGTGTGGGACTGTACCTCGGTGAGAGTCAGTGTGTGTGTGTGTGACTGTACCCCATTGCGAGTCAGTGTGTGGTTGTGGGACTGTACCCCAGTGAGAGTCTGTGTGTGTGTGTGTGTGTGGGACTGTGCCCCAGTGAGAGTCAGTGTGTGTGTGGGACTGTACCCCAGTGAGAGTCGGTGTGTGTGTGGGACTGTACCCCAGTGAGAGTCGGTGTGTGTGTGTGTGTGTGACTGTACCCCAGTGAGAGTCAGTGTGTGTGTGTGTGTGGGACTGTACCCCAGTGAGAGTCAGTGTGTGTGTGTGTGTGGGACTGTACCCCAGTGAGAGTCAGTGTGTGTGTGTGTGTGTGACTGTACCCCAGTGAGAGTCTGTGTGTGTGTGTGTGTGTGAGGACCGTACCCCAGTGAGAGTCAGTGTGTGTGTGTGTGTGGGACTGTACCCCAGTGAGAGTCAGTTTGTGTGTGTGTGGGACTGTACCCCAGTGAGAGTCAGTGTGTGTGTGTGGGACTGTACCCCAGTGAGAGTCAGTGTGTGTGTGTGCGACTGTACCCCAGTGAGAGTCAGTGTGTGTGTGGGACTGTACCACAGTAAGAGTCAGTGTGTGTGTGTGTGGGACTGTACCCCAGTGAGAGTCAGTGTGTGTGTGTGGGATGGTACCCCAGTGAGAGTCAGTGTGTGTGTGTGTGGGACTGTACCCCAGTGAGAGTCAGTGTGTGTGTGTGGGACTGTACCACAGTGAGAGTCAGTGTGTGTGTGTGGGACTGTACCCCAGTGAGAGTCAGTGTGTGCGTGTGTGTGTGGGACTGTTCCCCAGGTGAGACAGTGTGTGTGTGTGTGTGGGACTGTACCCCAGTGAGAGTCAGTGTGTGTGTGTGGGACTGTATACCAGTGAGAGTCAGTGTGTGTGTGTGGTACTGTACCCCAATGAGAATCAGTGTGTGAGTGTGGGACTGTACCTCGGTGAGAGTCAGTGTGTGTGTGTGTGACTGTACCCCATTGCGAGTCAGTGTGTGGTTGTGGGACTGTACCCCAGTGAGAGTCTGTGTGTGTGTGTGTGTGGGACTGTGCCCCAGTGTGAGTCTGTGTGTGTGTGGGACTGTACCCCAGTAAGAGTCAGTGTGTGTGTGTGGGACAGTACCGCAGTGAGTGTCAGTGTGTGTGTGTGACTGGACCCCAGTGAGAGTCAGTGTGTGTGTGTGTGGGACTGTACCCCAGTGCGAGTCAGTGTGTGTGTGGGACTGTACCCCAGTGCGAGTCAGTGTGTGTGTGTGGGACTGTACCCCAGTGTGAGTCAGTGTGTGTGTGTGAGGACCGTACCCCAGTGAGAGTCAGTGTGTTTGTGTGGGACTGTACCCCAGTGAGAGTCTGTATGTGTGGGACTGTACCCCAGAGGGAGTCAGTGTGTTTGTGTCGGACTGTACCCCAGTGAGAGTCAGTGTGTGTCTGTGTGTGTGTGTGTGTGTGACTGTACCCCAGTGAGAGTCAGTGTGTGTGTGTGTGGGACTGTCCCCCAGTGAGAGTCAGTGTGTGTGTGTGAGACTGTACCCCAGTGAGAGTCAGTGTGTGTGTGTGTGTGTGTGTGTGTTTGACTGTACCCAAGTGAGAGTCAGTGTGTATGTGTGTGGGACTGTACCCCAGTGAGAGTCTGTGTGTGTGGGACTGTACCCCAGTGAGAGTCAGTGTGTGTGTGTGGGATTGTTCCCCAGTGAGAGTCTGTGTGTGTGTGGGACTGTACCCCAGTGAGAGTCTGTGTGTGTGGGACTGTACTCCAGTGAGAGTCAGTGTGTGTCGGACTGTACCCCAGTGAGAGTCAGTGTGTGTGTGTGGGACTGTACCCCAGAGAGAGTCAGTGTGTGTCTGTGTGTGACTGTACCCCAGTGAGAGTCAGTGTGTGTGTGTGTGTGTGTGTGGGACTGTCCCCCAGTGAGAGTCAGCGTGTGTGTGTGGGACTGTACCCCAGTGAGAGTCAGTGTATGTGTGTGTGGGACTGTACCCCAGTGAGAGTCAGTGTGTGTGTGTGGTACTGTACCCCAGTGAGAGTCAGTGTGTGTCTGTGTGTGACTGTAGCCCAGTGAGAGTCAGTGTGTGTCTGTGTGGGACGGTACCCCGGTGAGAGTCAGTGTGTGTGTGTGTGTGACTGTACACCAGTGAGGGTCAGTGTGTCTGTGTGGGACGGTACCCCGGTGAGAGTCAGTGTGTGTGTGTGTGTGACTGTACACCAGTGAGGGTCAGTGTGTGTGTGTGGGACTGTACCCCAGTGAGAGTCAGTGTGTGTGGGACTGTACCCCGGTGAGAGTCAGTGTGTGTGTGTGCGACTGTACCCCAGTGAGAGTCAGTGTGTGTGTGGGACTGTACCCCAGTGAGAGTCAGTGTGTGTGTGTGTGGGACTGTACCCCAAAGAGAGTCAGTGTGTGTGTGTGTGGGACTGTACCCCGGTGAGAGTCAGTGTGTGTGTGTGTGGGACTGTTCCCCAGTGAGAGTCAGTGTGTGTGTGTGTGACTGTACCCCAGTGAGAGTCAGTGTGTGTGTGTGTGGGGGACTGTACCCCAGTGAGAGTCAGTGTGTGTGTGTGTGTGTGTGGGACTGTACCCCAGTGAGAGTCAGTGTGTGTGTGTGTGTGTCGGACTGTACCCCAGTGAGAGTCAGTGTGTGTGTGTGTATGGGACTGTACCCCAGTGAGAGTCTGTGTGTGTGTGTGTGTGTGGCTGTACCCCAGTGAGAGTCAGTGTGTGTGTGTGTGTGTGACTGTACCCCAGTGGGAGTCAGTGTGTGTGTGTGTGGGACTGTACCCCAGTGAGAGTCAGTGTGTGTGTGTGTGGGACTGTACACCAGTGAGAGTCAGTGTGTGTGTGTGGGACTGTAACCCAGTGGGAGTCAGTGTGTGTGTGTGTGGGGGACTGTACCCCAGAGAGAGTCAGTGTGTGTCTGTGTGTGACTGTACCCCAGTGAGAGTCAGTGTGTGTGTGTGGGACGGTACCCCGGTGAGAGTCAGTGTGTGTGTGTGTGACTGTACACCAGTGAGAGTCAGTGTGTGTGTGTGGGACTGTACCCCAGTGAGAGTCAGTGTGTGTGTGGGACTGTACCCCAGTGAGAGTCAGTGTGTGTGTGTGCGACTGTACCCCAGTGAGAGTCAGTGTGTGTGTGGGACTGTACCACAGTGAGAGTCAGTGTGTGTGTGTGTGGGACTGTACCCCAGTGAGAGTCAGTTTGTGTGTGTGTGGGACTGTTCCCCAGTGAGAGTCAGTCTGTGTGTGTGTGGGACTGAACCCCAGTGAGAGTCAGTGTTTGTGTGTGTGGGACTGTACCCCAGTGTGAGTCAGTGTGTGCGTGTGTGTGTGGGACTGTACCCCAGTGAGAGTCAGTGTGTGTGTGTGGGACTGTATACCAGTGAGAGTCAGTGTGTGTGTGTGGGACTGTACCCCAATGAGAATCAGTGTGTGAGTGTGGGATTGTACACCAGTGAGAGTCAGTGTGTTTGTCTGTGTGTGTGGAACTGTACCCCAGTGAGAGTCAGTGTGTGTGTGTGTGTGTGACTGTACCCCATTGCGAGTCAGTGTGTGGTTGTGGGACTGTACCCCAGTGCGAGTCATTGTGTGTGTGTGGGACAGTACCGCAGTGAGAGTCAGTGTGTGTGTGTGACTGTACCCCAGTGAGAGTCAGTGTGTGTGTGTGTGGGACTGTACCCCAGTGCGAGTCAATGTGTGTGTGGGACTGTACCCCAGTGCGAGTCAGTGTGTGTGTGTGGGACTGTACCCCAGTGAGAGTCAGTGTGTGTGTGTGAGGACCGTACCCCAGTGAGAGTCAGTGCGTTTGTGTGGGACTGTACCCCAGTGAGAGTCTGTATGTGTGGGACTGTACCCCAGTGAGAGTCAGTGTGTTTGTGTCGGACTGTACCACAGTGAGAGTCAGTGTGTGTCTGTGTGTGTGTGTGTGTGTGACTGTACCACAGTGAGAGTCAGTGTGTGTGTGTGGGACTGTCCCCCAGTGAGAGTCAGTGTGTGTGTTTGACTGTACCCCAGTGAGAGTCAGTGTGTGTGTTTGACTGTACCCCAGTGAGAGTCAGTGTGTATGTGTGTGGGACTGTACCCCAGTGAGAGTCTGTGTGTGTGGGACTGTACCCCAGTGAGAGTCAGTGTGTGTGTGTGGGACTGTACCCCAGTGAGAGTCTGTGTGTGTGTGGGACTGTACCCCAGTGAGAGTCTGTGTGTGTGGGACTGTACTCCAGTGAGAGTCAGTGTGTGTGGGACTGTACCCCAGTGAGAGTCAGTGTGTGTGTGTGGGACTGTACCCCAGTGAGAGTCAGTGTGTGTCTGTGTGTGACTGTACCCCAGTGAGAGTCAGTGTGTGTGTGTGTGTGTGACTGTACCCCAGTGAGAGTCAGTGTGTGTGTGTGTGGGACTGTACCCCAGTGAGAGTCAGTGTGTGTGTGTGGGACTGTACCCCGGTGAGAGTCAGTGTGTGTGTGTGTGGGACTGTACCCCAGTGAGAGTCAGTTTGTGTGTGTGTGGTACTGTACCCCAGTGAGAGTCAGTGTGTGTGTGTGGGACGGTACCCCGGTGAGAGTCAGTGTGTGTGTGTGTGGTACTGTACCCCAGTGAGAGTCAGTGTGTGCGTGTGGGACGGTACCCCGGTGAGAGTCAGTGTGTGTGTGTGTGTGTGTGGGACTGTACCCCAGTGAGAGTCAGTTTGTGTGTGTGTGGGACTGTTCCCCAGTGAGAGTCTGTATGTGTGGGACTGTACCCCAGTGAGAGTCAGTGTGTTTGTGTGGGACTGTACCCCAGTGAGAGTCTGTATGTGTGGGACTGTACCCCAGTGAGAGTCAGTGTGTTTGTGTGGGACTGTACCCCAGTGAGAGTCAGTGTGTGTCTGTGTGTGTGTGTGTGTGTGACTGTACCCCAGTGAGAGTCAGTGTGTGTGTGAGACTGTATCCCAGTGAGAGTCAGTGTGTGTGTGTGTGTTTGACTGTACCCCAGTGATAGTCAGTGTGTGTGTGTGGGACTGTACCCCAGTGAGAGTCAGTGTGTGTGTGTGGGACTGTACCCCAGTGAGAGTCAGTGTGTGTGTGTGTGTGGGACTGTACCCCAGTGAGAGTCAGTGTGTGTGTGTGTGGGACTGTACCCCAGTGAGAGTCAGTGTGTGTGTGTGGGACTGTACCCCGGTGAGAGTCAGTGTGTGTGTGTGTGGGACTGTACCCCAGTGAGAGTCAGTTTGTGTGTGTGTGGTACTGTACCCCAGTGAGAGTCAGTGTGTGTGTGTGGGACGGTACCCCGGTGAGAGTCAGTGTGTGTGTGTGTGGTACTGTACCCCAGTGAGAGTCAGTGTGTGTGTGTGGGACGGTACCCCGGTGAGAGTCAGTGTGTGTGTGTGTGTGTGTGGGACTGTACCCCAGTGAGAGTCAGTTTGTGTGTGTGTGGGACTGTTCCCCAGTGAGAGTCTGTATGTGTGGGACTGTACCCCAGTGAGAGTCAGTGTGTTTGTGTGGGACTGTACCCCAGTGAGAGTCAGTGTGTGTCTGTGTGTGTGTGTGTGTGTGACTGTACCCCAGTGAGAGTCAGTGTGTGTGTGAGACTGTATCCCAGTGAGAGTCAGTGTGTGTGTGTGTGTTTGACTGTACCCCAGTGATAGTCAGTGTGTGTGTGTGGGACTGTACCCCAGTGAGAGTCAGTGTGTGTGTGTGGGACTGTACCCCAGTGAGAGTCAGTGTGTGTGTGTGGGACTGTACCCCAGTGAGAGTCAGTGTCTGTGTGTGGGACTGTACCCCAATGAGAATCTTTGTGTGAGTGTGGGACTGTACCTCGGTGAGAGTCAGTGTGTTTGTCTGTGTGTGTGGAACTGTACCCCAGTGAGAGTCAGTGTGTGTGTGTGTGACTGTACCCCATTGCGAGTCAGTGTGTGGTTGTGGGACTGTACCCCAGTGAGAGTCAGTGTGTGTGTGTGTGGGACTGTACCCCAGTGAGAGTCAGTGTGTGTGTGTGTGTGGGACTGTATCCCAGTGAGAGTCAGTGTGTGTGTGTGTGTTTGACTGTACCCCAGTGATAGTCAGTGTGTGTGTGTGCGGGACTGTACCCCAGTGAGAGTCTGTGTGTGTGTGTGTGTGGGACTGTACCCCAGTGAGAGTCAGTGTGTGTGTGTGGGACTGTACCCCAGTGAGAGTCAGTGTCTGTGTGTGGGACTGTACCCCAATGAGAATCTTTGTGTGAGTGTGGGACTGTACCTCGGTGAGAGTCAGTGTGTTTGTCTGTGTGTGTGGAACTGTACCCCAGTGAGAGTCTGTATGTGTGGGACTGTACCCCAGAGGGAGTCAGTGTGTTTGTGTCGGACTGTACCCCAGTGAGAGTCAGTGTGTGTCTGTGTGTGTGTGTGTGTGTGACTGTACCCCAGTGAGAGTCAGTGTGTGTGTGTGTGGGACTGTCCCCCAGTGAGAGTCAGTGTGTGTGTGTGAGACTGTACCCCAGTGAGAGTCAGTGTGTGTGTGTGTGTGTGTGTTTGACTGTACCCAAGTGAGAGTCAGTGTGTATGTGTGTGGGACTGTACCCCAGTGAGAGTCTGTGTGTGTGGGACTGTACCCCAGTGAGAGTCAGTGTGTGTGTGTGGGATTGTTCCCCAGTGAGAGTCTGTGTGTGTGTGGGACTGTACCCCAGTGAGAGTCTGTGTGTGTGGGACTGTACTCCAGTGAGAGTCAGTGTGTGTCGGACTGTACCCCAGTGAGAGTCAGTGTGTGTGTGTGGGACTGTACCCCAGAGAGAGTCAGTGTGTGTCTGTGTGTGACTGTACCCCAGTGAGAGTCAGTGTGTGTGTGTGTGTGTGTGTGGGACTGTCCCCCAGTGAGAGTCAGCGTGTGTGTGTGGGACTGTACCCCAGTGAGAGTCAGTGTATGTGTGTGTGGGACTGTACCCCAGTGAGAGTCAGTGTGTGTGTGTGGTACTGTACCCCAGTGAGAGTCAGTGTGTGTCTGTGTGTGACTGTAGCCCAGTGAGAGTCAGTGTGTGTCTGTGTGGGACGGTACCCCGGTGAGAGTCAGTGTGTGTGTGTGTGTGACTGTACACCAGTGAGGGTCAGTGTGTCTGTGTGGGACGGTACCCCGGTGAGAGTCAGTGTGTGTGTGTGTGTGACTGTACACCAGTGAGGGTCAGTGTGTGTGTGTGGGACTGTACCCCAGTGAGAGTCAGTGTGTGTGGGACTGTACCCCGGTGAGAGTCAGTGTGTGTGTGTGCGACTGTACCCCAGTGAGAGTCAGTGTGTGTGT
Organism: Chiloscyllium plagiosum; assembly: GCF_037043375.1. Classification (NCBI taxonomy): domain Eukaryota; kingdom Metazoa; phylum Chordata; class Chondrichthyes; order Orectolobiformes; family Hemiscylliidae; genus Chiloscyllium; species Chiloscyllium plagiosum. The sequence goes on from NW_028270182.1 coordinate 4,445,569, forward strand.
GGGACTGTACCCCAGTGAGAGTCAGTGTGTGTGTGTGTGGGACTGTACCCCAAAGAGAGTCAGTGTGTGTGTGTGTGGGACTGTACCCCGGTGAGAGTCAGTGTGTGTGTGTGTCGGACTGTTCCCCAGTGAGAGTCAGTGTGTGTGTGTGTGACTGTACCCCAGTGAGAGTCAGTGTGTGTGTGTGTGGGGGACTGTACCCCAGTGAGAGTCAGTGTGTGTGTGTGTGTGTGTGGGACTGTACCCCAGTGAGAGTCAGTGTGTGTGTGTGTGTGTCGGACTGTACCCCAGTGAGAGTCAGTGTGTGTGTGTGTATGGGACTGTACCCCAGTGAGAGTCTGTGTGTGTGTGTGTGTGTGGCTGTACCCCAGTGAGAGTCAGTGTGTGTGTGTGTGTGTGACTGTACCCCAGTGGGAGTCAGTGTGTGTGTGTGTGGGACTGTACCCCAGTGAGAGTCAGTGTGTGTGTGTGTGGGACTGTACACCAGTGAGAGTCAGTGTGTGTGTGTGGGACTGTAACCCAGTGGGAGTCAGTGTGTGTGTGTGTGGGGGACTGTACCCCAGAGAGAGTCAGTGTGTGTCTGTGTGTGACTGTACCCCAGTGAGAGTCAGTGTGTGTGTGTGGGACGGTACCCCGGTGAGAGTCAGTGTGTGTGTGTGTGACTGTACACCAGTGAGAGTCAGTGTGTGTGTGTGGGACTGTACCCCAGTGAGAGTCAGTGTGTGTGTGGGACTGTACCCCAGTGAGAGTCAGTGTGTGTGTGTGCGACTGTACCCCAGTGAGAGTCAGTGTGTGTGTGGGACTGTACCACAGTGAGAGTCAGTGTGTGTGTGTGTGGGACTGTACCCCAGTGAGAGTCAGTTTGTGTGTGTGTGGGACTGTTCCCCAGTGAGAGTCAGTCTGTGTGTGTGTGGGACTGAACCCCAGTGAGAGTCAGTGTTTGTGTGTGTGGGACTGTACCCCAGTGTGAGTCAGTGTGTGCGTGTGTGTGTGGGACTGTACCCCAGTGAGAGTCAGTGTGTGTGTGTGGGACTGTATACCAGTGAGAGTCAGTGTGTGTGTGTGGGACTGTACCCCAATGAGAATCAGTGTGTGAGTGTGGGATTGTACACCAGTGAGAGTCAGTGTGTTTGTCTGTGTGTGTGGAACTGTACCCCAGTGAGAGTCAGTGTGTGTGTGTGTGTGTGACTGTACCCCATTGCGAGTCAGTGTGTGGTTGTGGGACTGTACCCCAGTGCGAGTCATTGTGTGTGTGTGGGACAGTACCGCAGTGAGAGTCAGTGTGTGTGTGTGACTGTACCCCAGTGAGAGTCAGTGTGTGTGTGTGTGGGACTGTACCCCAGTGCGAGTCAATGTGTGTGTGGGACTGTACCCCAGTGCGAGTCAGTGTGTGTGTGTGGGACTGTACCCCAGTGAGAGTCAGTGTGTGTGTGTGAGGACCGTACCCCAGTGAGAGTCAGTGCGTTTGTGTGGGACTGTACCCCAGTGAGAGTCTGTATGTGTGGGACTGTACCCCAGTGAGAGTCAGTGTGTTTGTGTCGGACTGTACCACAGTGAGAGTCAGTGTGTGTCTGTGTGTGTGTGTGTGTGTGACTGTACCACAGTGAGAGTCAGTGTGTGTGTGTGGGACTGTCCCCCAGTGAGAGTCAGTGTGTGTGTGAGACTGTACCCCAGTGAGAGTCAGTGTGTGTGTTTGACTGTACCCCAGTGAGAGTCAGTGTGTATGTGTGTGGGACTGTACCCCAGTGAGAGTCTGTGTGTGTGGGACTGTACCCCAGTGAGAGTCAGTGTGTGTGTGTGGGACTGTACCCCAGTGAGAGTCTGTGTGTGTGTGGGACTGTACCCCAGTGAGAGTCTGTGTGTGTGGGACTGTACTCCAGTGAGAGTCAGTGTGTGTGGGACTGTACCCCAGTGAGAGTCAGTGTGTGTGTGTGGGACTGTACCCCAGTGAGAGTCAGTGTGTGTCTGTGTGTGACTGTACCCCAGTGAGAGTCAGTGTGTGTGTGTGTGTGGGACTGTACCCCAGTGAGAGTCAGTGTGTGTGTGTGTGGGACTGTACCCCAGTGAGAGTCAGTGTGTGTGTGTGGGACTGTACCCCGGTGAGAGTCAGTGTGTGTGTGTGGGACTGTACCCCAGTGAGAGTCAGTTTGTGTGTGTGTGGTACTGTACCCCAGTGAGAGTCAGTGTGTGTGTGTGGGACGGTACCCCGGTGAGAGTCAGTGTGTGTGTGTGTGGTACTGTACCCCAGTGAGAGTCAGTGTGTGTGTGTGGGACGGTACCCCGGTGAGAGTCAGTGTGTGTGTGTGTGTGTGTGGGACTGTACCCCAGTGAGAGTCAGTTTCTGTGTGTGTGGGACTGTTCCCCAGTGAGAGTCTGTATGTGTGGGACTGTACCCCAGTGAGAGTCAGTGTGTTTGTGTGGGACTGTACCCCAGTGAGAGTCAGTGTGTGTCTGTGTGTGTGTGTGTGTGTGACTGTACCCCAGTGAGAGTCAGTGTGTGTGTGAGACTGTATCCCAGTGAGAGTCAGTGTGTGTGTGTGTGTTTGACTGTACCCCAGTGATAGTCAGTGTGTGTGTGTGCGGGACTGTACCCCAGTGAGAGTCTGTGTGTGTGTGTGTGTGGGACTGTACCCCAGTGAGAGTCAGTGTGTGTGTGTGGGACTGTACCCCAGTGAGAGTCAGTGTCTGTGTGTGGGACTGTACCCCAATGAGAATCTTTGTGTGAGTGTGGGACTGTACCTCGGTGAGAGTCAGTGTGTTTGTCTGTGTGTGTGGAACTGTACCCCAGTGAGAGTCAGTGTGTGTGTGTGTGACTGTACCCCATTGCGAGTCAGTGTGTGGTTGTGGGACTGTACCCCAGTGAGAGTCTGTGTGTGTGTGTGGGACTGTGCCCCAGTGCGAGTCTGTGTGTGTGTGGGACTGTACCCCAGTAAGAGTCAGTGTGTGTGTGTGGGACAGTACCGCAGTGAGAGTCAGTGTGTGTGTGTGACTGTACCCCAGTGAGAGTCAGTGAGTGTGTGTGTGGGACTGTACCCCAGTGCGAGTCAGTGTGTGTGTGGGACTGTACCCCAGTGCGAGTCAGTGTGTGTGTGTGGGACTGTACCCCAGAGAGAGTCAGTGTGTGTGTGTGAGGACCGTACCCCAGTGAGAGTCAGTGCGTTTGTGTGGGACTGTACCCCAGTGAGAGTCTGTATGTGTGGGACTGTACCCCAGTGAGAGTCAGTGTGTTTGTGTCGGACTGTACCCCAGTGAGAGTCAGTGTGTGTCTGTGTGTGTGTGTGTGTGTGACTGTACCCCAGTGAGAGTCAGTGTGTGTGTGTGTGAGACTGTCCCCCAGTGAGAGTCAGTGTGTGTGTGTGGGACGGTACTCCAGTGAGAGTCAGTGTGTGTGGGACTGTACCCCAGTGAGAGTCAGTGTGTGTGTGTGGGACTGTACCCCAGTGAGAGTCAGTGTGTGTCTGTGTGTGACTGTACCCCAGTGAGAGTCAGTGTGTGTGTGTGTGTGGGACTGTACCCCAGTGAGAGTCAGTGTGTGTGTGTGTGGGACTGTACCCCAGTGAGAGTCAGTGTGTGTGTGTGGGACTGTACCCCGGTGAGAGTCAGTGTGTGTGTGTGTGGGACTGTACCCCAGTGAGAGTCAGTTTGTGTGTGTGTGGTACTGTACCCCAGTGAGAGTCAGTGTGTGTGTGTGGGACGGTACCCCGGTGAGAGTCAGTGTGTGTGTGTGTGTGGTACTGTACCCCAGTGAGAGTCAGTGTGTGTGTGTGGGACGGTACCCCGGTGAGAGTCAGTGTGTGTGTGTGTGTGTGTGGGACTGTACCCCAGTGAGAGTCAGTTTGTGTGTGTGTGGGACTGTTCCCCAGTGAGAGTCTGTATGTGTGGGACTGTACCCCAGTGAGAGTCAGTGTGTTTGTGTGGGACTGTACCCCAGTGAGAGTCAGTGTGTGTCTGTGTGTGTGTGTGTGTGTGACTGTACCCCAGTGAGAGTCAGTGTGTGTGTGAGACTGTATCCCAGTGAGAGTCAGTGTGTGTGTGTGTGTTTGACTGTACCCCAGTGATAGTCAGTGTGTGTGTGTGCGGGACTGTACCCCAGTGAGAGTCTGTGTGTGTGTGTGTGTGGGACTGTACCCCAGTGAGAGTCAGTGTGTGTGTGTGGGACTGTACCCCAGTGAGAGTCAGTGTCTGTGTGTGGGACTGTACCCCAATGAGAATCTTTGTGTGAGTGTGGGACTGTACCCCAGTGAGAGTCAGTGTGTGTCTGTGTGTGTGTGTGTGTGTGACTGTACCCCAGTGAGAGTCAGTGTGTGTGTGTGTGAGACTGTCCCCCAGTGAGAGTCAGTGTGTGTGTGGGACTGTACCCCAGTGAGAGTCAGTTTGTGTGTGTGTGGTACTGTACCCCAGTGAGAGTCAGTGTGTGTGTGTGGGACGGTACCCCGGTGAGAGTCAGTGTGTGTGTGTGTGGTACTGTACCCCAGTGAGAGTCAGTGTGTGTGTGTGGGACTGTACCCCAGTGTGAGTCAGTGTGTGTGTGTGAGGACCGTACCCCAGTGAGAGTCAGTGTGTTTGTGTGGGACTGTACCCCAGTGAGAGTCTGTATGTGTGGGACTGTACCCCAGTGAGAGTCAGTGTGTTTGTGTCGGACTGTACCACAGTGAGAGTCAGTGTGTGTGTGCGTGTGACTGTACCCCAGTGCGAGTCAGTGTGTGTGTGTGTGGGACTGTCCCCCAGTGAGAGTCAGTGTGTGTGTGTGAGACTGTACCCCAGTGAGAGTCAGTGTGTGTGTGTGGGACTGTACCCCAGTGAGAGTCAGTGTCTGTGTGTGGGACTGTACCCCAATGAGAATCTTTGTGTGAGTGTGGGACTGTACCTCGGTGAGAGTCAGTGTGTTTGTCTGTGTGTGTGGAACTGTACCCCAGTGAGAGTCAGTGTGTGTGTGTGTGACTGTACCCCATTGCGAGTCAGTGTGTGGTTGTGGGACTGTACCCCAGTGAGAGTCAGTGTGTGTGTGTGTGGGACTGTACCCCAGTGAGAGTCAGTGTGTGTGTGTGTGTGGGACTGTACCCCAGTGAGAGTCAGTGTGTGTGTGTGGGATGGTACCCCAGTGAGAGTCAGTGTGTGTGTGTGTGTGGGACTGTACCCCAGTGAGAGTCAGTGTGTGTGTGTGTGTGGGACTGTACCCCAGTGAGAGTCAGTGTGTGTGTGTGGGATGGTACCCCAGTGAGAGTCAGTGTGTGTGTGTGTGTGGGACTGTACCCCAGTGAGAGTCAGTGTGTGTGTGTGTGTGGGACTGTACCCCAGTGAGAGTCAGTGTGTGTGTGTGTGTGGGACTGTACCCCAGTGAGAGTCAGTGTGTGTGTGTGTGGGACTGTACCCCAGTGAGAGTCAGTGTGTGTGTGTGGGACTGTACCCCAGTGAGAGTCAGTGTGTGTGTGTGGGACTGTACCCCAGTGAGAGTCAGTGTGTGTGTGTGGGACTGTACCCCAGTGAGAGTCAGTGTGTGTGTGTGGGACTGTACCCCAGTGAGAGTCAGTGTGTGTGTGTGTGGGACTGTACCCCAGTGAGAGTCAGTGTGTGTATGTGGGACTGTACCCCAGTGAGAGTCAGTGTGTGTGTATGGGACTGTACCCCAGTGAGAGTCAGTGTGTGTGTGTGTGGGACTGTACCCCAGTGAGAGTCAGTGTGTGTATGTGGGACTGTACCCCAGTGAGAGTCAGTGTGTGTATGTGGGACTGTACCCCAGTGAGAGTCAGTGTGTGTGTATGGGACTGTACCCCAGTGAGAGTCAGTGTGTGTGTGTGTGGGACTGTACCCCAGTGAGAGTCAGTGTGTGTATGTGGGACTGTACCCCAGTGAGAGTCAGTGTGTGTGTGTGGGACTGTACCCCAGTGAGAGTCAGTGTGTGTGTGTGGGACTGTACCCCAGTGAGAGTCAGTGTGTGTGTGTGGGACTGTACCCCAGTGAGAGTCAGTGTGTGTGTGTGGGACTGTACCCCAGTGAGAGTCAGTGTGTGTGTGTGGGACTGTACCCCAGTGAGAGTCAGTGTGTGTGTGTGTGGGACTGTACCCCAGTGAGAGTCAGTGTGTGTGTGTGACTGTACCCCAGTGAGAGTCAGTGTGTGTGTGTGTGGGACTGTACCCCAGTGAGAGTCAGTGTGTGTGTGAAGAAGTTGAAATGCTAACAGAGGAGTGAGAATTGAAACGAAGATATTTCTTTGCTCCACATGGTCTCCTCTGAGCCTGAAGATTGAGCAGAATGATGGAAATGAGATTTCTTCCCTTTAAGTCAGTCTTGCAGGCAGTACAGTGAGCATTGGTGTGCAGACAGCCCGGACCCCCGGTGCCAGAGGTTTGGACACAGCGGCCATTGAGTGTTATGGTACGAATGCCTTGACTGTTGGGGTTTGTCGGTGCAGCAATTGAATGGTGAGCCTGCTCTGTGAGGTGTTGCTGCCCCCTGCTGTCTCCCTCACAAACTGTGCCCTCTGATCGACTCAATACAGAAAAATGTGCTCTGCCACAGAAATGCCATTCTCACCCCGTTTTGTCTGTGCCGACTCTTTGATGAGTTCCTTAGTCTGTCCCATTCTCCTTCCCTACTGTGAGAAGTTCTGCTCCCCCTTTCCTGAACCTTTTGCCAGTTCTCTCTCCCTCTAATTACCAATCATCCTGCCACTTGGAATAGTTGCTCCTTCTTGAGTCTGTAGAAAACCCTGAATTCTGGTTCCCTCAAAAGTCTCCCTGTTCCCTGGAACCATCCTGTAACTCTCATCTGTCCTGTGTCCTGTGCAGAGAAGTGTGAGATCAGTTACTTTAGAGGGAAAAATATGGAGAGTCAATATCGAGAGACCAGGGTGTATTTGTATAGAAATCATTACTGGTGGCAGGAGAGCACTTAATAAAGCATACCATTTCCTGGGCTTTATTAACAGGGGCTTTGAATATAAGAGCTAGGTGGTTTTATGAATCTTCTACAAAATACTGGATCTATCAGAACTAGAGCAGAACTAGACTGTCTTATTTCCTCTGTCAATTCAGTGGCTGATCTGATCATTTTCAAAACACTTTTCTCACAACCTTCGCATCCCTTGCTGATTAAAAACTCGTCTCTCTCTCTCTCTCTCTCTCTCAGCCTTGAATATACTGAACCCCAGTCTCAACAGCCATCTACAGCAAAGAATTCCACAGATTCGCTCCTCTCAGACGAGAAATTCCTCCTCAGCTCTGTCCGAACCAGGTCAGAAGTCACATCGGAAGCTTGCAGAGCTTCATCAGTTGACTTCACCTGTTGGACTACAACCTGGTGTTGTGTGTGACTTTAATCTTGTCCAACCCAGTCCAACCCCGGGACCTCCACATTATGAGTGCCCTAAACCAGGCAGCCTCTTACTCTGAGATTACATCCTCTGGTGCTAGACTTTCCCACAAGGGTGGAACAACCTCTCAATATCTACCTTGTCAAGAATCATGCAAGTTCCAAGAAAGTCTCCTCTCATTCCTTCCAGACTCCAATGGGTGCAGGTCTGACCTACCCAAACAAGAAACTGCTGGAAATCAGAAACCAAAACAGAAAAATCAGAAGGCGGCTCACTGGACCAGCAATGTTAACTCTGCTTTCTCTCCACAGGGGCTTCCAGACCTGCTGAGTTTTTCCAGCAATTTGGTTTTGTTTAGCGTCCCTCAAAATCCAAAGCCAACCTCGTCTATCTTCCCTGGACTGTCTCCAGTGACAGTCTGTAGCTAAAGGGAGTGAAATTGGTCACACTATTCCACATATTCTCTGGTTAGTGCCTTGTCTCGTTTCAGGAAGATTTCTCAATTTTTAAACTGCGTACCCTATGAAATAAAGATTAGCATTCCCTATTCGAACTTGGATGCTAACTTGTTGTGATTTATTCAAGAGGACTCCCAAATTTCTTTGTGGTGCGACTTCCTGGAGATTATTGAGTAGTATCCAGACCCTCCATTCTTCCTGACAGAGAGTACACCTCTCAATTTCCCACTGTGACTCTCATCTACTAATTTTTGCCCAGTGTCTTATTCTATATCCCTTGTGTCATCCTCAGCTGCTGCCTTCCCTTGTTGTGTTGTTCGCAGACTTGGCGATAGTTCATTCACTTTCCTCAGCCAAGGTCCCAGCCAGGGGCCCTATTTTCAGACTCACCGTCCCCTCCCTCACTGCTAACGAGGTCCCAACCCTCCGCCAACATTCTCAGCATCAGGGCCTACTTCCCCACCAAACCGTAGGCTGTGTGACCCAAGGAGAGAGCTGACACTTTTCAGCTTTGTTCTGACAGCTCTTTATTACGCTGCCGTGTAAATATTACTTTCTAAAATCTAACATTTATTGTTTTTCAGGTGCATCTTGGTGCCTGGCATCGGACTGAGACTGCATGAGTGACCTTTCACCTTTAACCTGGAAAACAAGATGGGAACAAACACATGGAGGTTAGTGATGGCCACCCTTCCCCTGTTCTTCCTCCACACCAGCCTTACCCACGGTTTGGGCAAAGGATTGCAATGGCTTCTGCAGTTGCTCAGCTCACTTATTGAGACTTGTCTCTCAGGGCGTGCTCTCAGGGAGCTCCTTACGTCGAAATCTGCACGGGACGGTAACCTCCCGGCATAGTTTCCGTGTTCAGTGCCCAGGACTCCGGGTCAGAAAGATTATGGCCACTCGGCAAGATTACGGCCAGGCCCTGTAGCCAACAACTCCCACCAACGATAGGAAGTCAGGGTTAGACTGGGTGGGGTGATAAAGGGTGGGGGGGGAGAATGGGATTAGACTGGGTGGGGTGATAAAGGGTGAGGGGGAGAGTGGGATTAGACTGGGTGGGGTGATAAAGGGTGGGGGGGAGAGTGGGATTAGACTGGATGGGGTGATAAAGGGTGGGGGGAAGTGGGATTAGACTGGGTGGGGTGATAAAGGGTGGGGGCGAGAGTGGGATTAGACTGGGTGGGGTGATAAAGGGTGAGGGGGAGAGTGGGATTAGACTGGGTGGGGTGATAAAGGGTGGGGGAGAGTGGGATTAGACTGGGTGGGGTGATAAAGGGTGGGGGGGAGAGTGGGATTAGACTGGATGGGGTGATAAAGGGTGAGGGGGGAGAGTGGGATTAGACTGGGTGGGGTGATAAAGGGTGGGGGGGAGAGTGGGATTAGACTGGATGGGGTGATAAAGGGTGGGGGGAAGTGGGATTAGACTGGGTGGGGTGATAAAGGGTGGGGGCGAGAGTGGGATTAGACTGGGTGGGGTGATAAAGGGTGGGGGAGAGTGGGATTAGACTGGGTGGGGTGATAAGGTGGGGGGGAGAGTGGGATTAGACTGGGTGGGGTGATAAAGGGTGGGGGGGAGAGTGGGATTAGACTGGGTGGGGTGATAAAGGGTGGGGGGGGAGAGTGGGATTAGACCGGGTGGGGTGATAAAGGGAGACAGACACACAGACAGACAGACAGACAGACAGACAGACACACAGACAGACACACAGACACACACACAGACACACACACAGACCCACAGACAGACACAGACAGACCCACAGACACACACACAGGCAGACACACAGGCAGACACATTCACAGAGACACATGTTCCAGCAGAGTTAAACCCTGATACCTCTGCAATGCTTTTGTCAACCTGGGCCTTCCTCTTTTCCCCAGCTCCACCAGCCTACATCCTCCCTCCCAGAGGGCTAGGAACAGGAGGCCATTCAGCCACCCCCCCCCCCCCCCCCCCTCCTCAGTCTGCTAGGGCTGGAGCTGGTTCTGGAAAGGGCTGTGGGCATTGCCTTTCCTGGCCTTGAGCTAGTGGTGTGTAAGAGGCCGGGGGGGGGGGGGGGGGGGGGTTGCAGTGGGGGTCCGGTGGTGGAATGCAGTGCAGTGGGGGCTGCAGGCAGTGGTCTGGCCTGGGGGCGAGGGGAGGTGGGCGGGTGACGTTTTACCTGGGCTGGCTTGGTAGTGATAGTCACTCTCCAGATCATCACCACGGGTTGGTCTGCGTGAACTGCGCCTTTTAGCAAACGCCTGCCGTTCCTCATACTCTGCTGCCTCCTCACTCTGCTGCTGTTTCGCCTTCCTGCAGGAGGAGTGAACAGACACAGAGTCACCCTCCAGGCCTCTTCAGGGGCTGCTGGCAGGCCAGGCAGGAGCAGGGCTCCAGCTAACAACTGGGTGAGACATTAACCCCCAGATCACCTCACTCACTGACAAACCCTGACCCCATCCACCAGGAGGGAGATGGATCACCCCGGGAGGTGAGTGGGCAGGAACAGGGCAGGCCATTCAGCCCCCTCTCCTCTAGCCTGTATCACAGGAACAGGAGGCCATTCAGCCCCCTCTCCTCTAGCCTGTATCACAGGAAGAGGAGATAGTGAGGTCTGCAGATGCTGGAGATCAGAGTTGAAAATGTGTTGCTGGAAAAGCGCAGCAGGTCAGGCAGCATCGAGGGAACAGGAGAATCGACGTTTCAGGCATAATTCCTGAAGAAGGGCTTATGCCCGAAACGTCGATTCTCCTGTTCCCTGGATGCTGCCTGACCTGCTGCGCTTTTCCAGCAACACATTTCCAGCTCACAGGAAGAGGAGGCCATTCAGTCCCCTCTCCTCTAGCCTGTATCACAGGAAGAGGAGGCCATTCAGTCCCCTCTCCTCTAGCCTGTATCACAGGAACAGGAGGCCATTCAGTCCCCTCTCCTCTAGCCTGTATCACAGGAACAGGAGGCCATTCAGTCCCCTCTCCTCTAGCCTGTATCACAGGAACAGGAGGCCATTCGCCCCCTCTCCTCTAGCCTGTATCACAGGAACAGGAGGCCATTCAGTCCCCTCTCCTCTAGCCTGTATCACAGGAAGAGGAGGCCATTCAGCCCTCTCTCCTCTAGCCTGTATCACAGGAACAGGAGGCCATTCAGTCCCCTCTCCTCTAGCCTGTATCACAGGAAGAGGAGGCCATTCAGTCCCCTCTCCTCTAGCCTGTATCACAGGAACAGGGCAGGCCATTCAGCACCCTCTCCTCTAGCCTGTATCACAGGAACAGGGCAGGCCATTCAGCCCCCTTTCCTCTAGCCTGTATCACAGGAACAGGGCAGGCCATTCAGCCCCCTCTCCTCTAGCCTGTATCACAGGAACAGGAGGCCATTCGCCCCCTCTCCTCTAGCCTGTATCACAGGAAGAGGAGGCCATTCAGCCCCCTCTCCTCTAGCCTGTATCACAGGAACAGGAGGCCATTCAGCCCCCTCTCCTCTTGCCTATATCACAGGAACAGGAGGCCATTCAGCCCCCTCTCCTCTAGCCTGTATCACAGGAAGAGGAGGCCATTCAGCCCTCTCTCCTCTAGCCTGTATCACAGGAAGAGGAGGCCATTCAGCCCTCTCTCCTCTAGCCTGTATCACAGGAACAGGAGGCCATTCGCCCCCTTTCCTCTAGCCTGTATCACAGGAACAGGAGGCCATTCAGCCCCCTCTCCTCTTGCCTATATCACAGGAAGAGGAGGCCATTCAGCCCTCTCTCCTCTAGCCTGTATCACAGGAACAGGAGGCCATTCGCCCCCTTTCCTCTAGCCTGTATCACAGGAACAGGAGGCCATTCAGCCCCCTCTCCTCTTGCCTATATCACAGGAAGAGGAGGCCATTCAGCCCTCTCTCCTCTAGCCTGTATCACAGGAACAGGAGGCCATTCGCCCCCTTTCCTCTAGCCTATATCACAGGAACAGGAGGCCATTCAGCCCCCTCTCGTGTAGCCTGTATCACAGGAAGAGGAGGCCATTCAGCCCTCTCTCCTCTAGCCTGTATCACAGGAAGAGGAGGCCATTCAGCCCTCTCTCCTCTAGCCTGTATCACAGGAACAGGAGGCCATTCGCCCCCTCTCCTCTTGCCTATATCACAGGAACAGGAGGCCATTCAGCCCCCTCTCCTCTAGCCTGTATCACAGGAAGAGGAGGCCATTCAGCCCTCTCTCCTCTAGCCTGTATCACAGGAAGAGGAGGCCATTCAGCCCTCTCTCCTCTAGCCTGTATCACAGGAACAGGAGGCCATTCAGCCCCCTCTCCTCTAGCCTGTATCACAGGAACAGGAGGCCATTCAGTCCCCTCTCCTCTAGCCTGTATCACAGGAAGAGGAGGCCATTCAGCCCCCTCTCCTCTAGCCTGTATCACAGGAAGAGGAGGCCATTCAGCCCTCTCTCCTCTAGCCTGTATCACAGGAAGAGGAGGCCATTCAGCCCTCTCTCCTCTAGCCTGTATCACAGGAACAGGAGGCCATTCGCCCCCTTTCCTCTAGCCTGTATCACAGGAACAGGAGGCCATTCAGCCCCCTCTCCTCTTGCCTATATCACAGGAAGAGGAGGCCATTCAGCCCTCTCTCCTCTAGCCTGTATCACAGGAACAGGAGGCCATTCGCCCCCTTTCCTCTAGCCTGTATCACAGGAACAGGAGGCCATTCAGCCCCCTCTCCTCTTGCCTATATCACAGGAACAGGAGGCCATTCAGCCCCCTCTCCTCTAGCCTGTATCACAGGAAGAGGAGGCCATTCAGCCCTCTCTCCTCTAGCCTGTATCACAGGAAGAGGAGGCCATTCAGCCCTCTCTCCTCTAGCCTGTATCACAGGAACAGGAGGCCATTCGCCCCCTTTCCTCTAGCCTGTATCACAGGAACAGGAGGCCATTCAGCCCCCTCTCCTCTTGCCTATATCACAGGAACAGGAGGCCATTCGCCCCCTCTCCTCTAGCCTGTATCACAGGAACAGGAGGCCATTCAGCCCCCTCTCCTCTTGCCTGTATCACAGGAAGAGGAGGCCATTCAGCCCCCTCTCCTCTAGCCTGTATCACAGGAACAGGAGGCCATTCAGCCCCCTCTCCTCTTGCCTATATCACAGGAACAGGAGGCCATTCAGCCCCCTCTCCTCTAGCCTGTATCACAGGAACAGGAGGCCATTCAGCCCCCTCTCGTGTAGCCTGTATCACAGGAAGAGGAGGCCATTCAGCCCTCTCTCCTCTAGCCTGTATCACAGGAACAGGAGGCCATTCGCCCCCTCTCCTCTAGCCTGTATCACAGGAAGAGGAGGCCATTCAGCCCCCTCTCCTCTAGCCTGTATCACAGGAACAGGAGGCCATTCAGCCCCCTCTCCTCTAGCCTGTATCACAGGAACAGGAGGCCATTCAGCCCCCTCTCCTCTAGCCTGGCACATAGGAGCAGAAGGCCATTAGCCCCTTCTCCAGCCTGTTCCATAGCAGCAGAAGAGGCCGTTCTGCCCCTTGAGGTTATTCTGTTATACCACATATATAAACCTGTGTTTTATTGCGATCTACCTGTCTCAGTGCTGACAAGTTCCAACAGCCTCGGTTTGGTGGGTTGGGGGGAGCGCGGTGAGGATTCCAGATGAGCCCTTCCCCTTCCTGATGAGGTATTGAGCAGTCTCTGGTTTGAATTTCCTGCCCCTGTCCCCTCCTGGTTCTGGATTCCCTCCCCAGCACCAGTGGAAACTGTTTCTCTGCAATGACCCCAGGCTGTCCTTGGGTTGTGTGAGCAGTCAGTACCTCACCTCAGTAAAGGTTCACCTGCTCCTGCCCCTGTCCCTGCTCCGCTGGAAGATGCAAACGTGCAACAGGTTAGAGGGGAGGGAGGGGCAGGTAACTGGTAACCATCATCCAGAAGGTCAGGCCGTGAGTTCGAATCCTCGCATTGCTGATACTGTCTGGCTCCAGGCGATGAGGGTAGTGTCCCTACATTTGAGCCAGGAGGCCCGGGGTTTAGGTCCCACCTGAGGCGTGTCATAGCGTCTCTGAACAGGCAGAGCTGGGTCAAAACCAGGGCCTACTCCCAGGTCATGCCTCACAAAGAGGCTGAGGGGGATGTGGAGTGTGAGGGTGAGGTGATGGCCCTGTGAGTCTGGCTGAGGGAAGGGGGGGGGGGGGGGAGTGTAGTGACAAAGGGGACCTCTGACCTCTGAGGGTAACAAGGCAGTATCCCATGGTCCCTGCTGGCCTGGGATCCTGCTGTGCCCAATGGTTTGGAAGCGGTGTCCAAGTTGTGCCCCTCAGCAGCTTGGGCTGTTGGCGGCCTCTGAGGGCGATGGAGGGAGCGATACGGAGGTTGGGTTGTAGGTGAATGGGAGGGGCAGGAGGAGGATGAGCCCCGCTTCCTGACTCTTTGAGTGCTGGAGAGTACAGTGGCTCGGACAGCCGACCCGCACCCCCTCCCAGCTGGGAGTGGAGGATGGGGGGTGCGTTGGCAGCCAAGGGGGGCACAGGAGGGAACAGGGCTCAGGCAGTAGACACCGAGTTGAGCAAAGGCCACGGGCTGTGACTGCACACTTACTTGAGCCGCCTGTACCAGAAATAATAAATGAGGGCAGCAACGAGGGCCACTCCGACTCCCACTCCAACCAACTTCGCCAAACACTGCTGGAAAAATCCCCCAGCTACCAGGAAAGAAACAACATCGGAGAGGTTAGTCAGACACACAGCAGGGGGAGGGGAGGGGGGTGAGGGCATAGGGAGGTGCCAGAGGGGGGCAGGGGTGTAGGCAAGGGAAGTAGGACGAGGAGAGCGAAGGTGGCGGAGGAGGTGGGGGGGGGGGGGGGGGGGCCACGAGGCGGGGGGAGGGAGAGAGAGAGGAGGTGACGGGAGAGATGGACAAGTGGATAGGTACAAAGGGGTAAGAGGAGAGAGAGAGGGAGAGAGCAAGGGGAGGTGGAGGAGGGGAGAGGGCAGAGAGAGTTGGCCAAGGCAGAGGGTGCAGGGGAAGTGGGAGAGAGAGGGGGGGGGGGAAGGGGAAAGAGACAGAGAGAGCTAGGGGAAAGGAAGATGGTGGGGGGCTGGTGGAGAGGGCAGAGAGGGAACTCTACGAGGAGCAATGGAGAGAGATTGGAGCTAAAGAGGAATGAGGGGAGACAGAGATGAAGAGGAGGGGTGGGAAGGAAGGGGAAGAATGAGATTATAAGCAAGAGGTAAAGGCACAGGAGAGAAATAATTGATGGAAGAAAATAAGGAGAGAGACTGGGAGAGCAATGGAAACAAAATCAGTGAGGGAAAGGGAAAAGGTGGAGGGAGAGAGGGAGGTCATAAAAAGGGATAAAAGAGAGCTTGAGAAAAAGATGGGAAGAGGTAAGTTGAAAAGCAAGGGACAGCTGAGTGTTGAGGTGATGGGGGGGAGAATGAACATCAGGTGGAAAGGAGAAAGAGAGATCATCTGAATGTGAAGCCAGTCAGGGCCATAGTGAGCTGACCAGGAGATGGAGACCAACTCGGGAGAGAGTTAGAGCTGGACATCAATTGGACGAGGAGGTGGGCAAGGGCCGAGACCCACAGAACAGCAAGATTCCAATACATGTCCCCAATCTGTGCTCAGTTGCCAATTTGGCATCGAGCCTGACCGAGAGGTGTGTGTATGATACGGTAGGTCTGTAAGGGAGGGTGTGTGTGATACAATATGTCTGTAAGGGAGGGTGTGTGTGATATGGTCTTCCTGTAGGTGAGGATGTGTGTATGTGACAGGTGTATGTGTGTATGATTGTAGGGGAGGGTGTGTGTGATACAATACGCCTGTAGGGGAGGGTGTGTGTGATATACTGTATGACTGTAGGGGAGGGGGTGTGTGAACAGTACACCTGTAGGGGAAGGTGTATGTGTGATAAAATGTACCTGTAGGGGACAGTGTGTGTGGGATAAAGTGTGCCTGCCGTCAAGGGTATGCATGATACAGTAAGCGTATAGGGGAGGGTGTGTGTGATACATTGCACCTATAGGGGAGGGTATGTGTGATACAGTATGCCTATAGGGGAGGGTGTGTGTGTGAAAGAGTACACATGTAGGCGAGGGTGTGTGTAATACAGTATGCCTGTAGGGGAGGGTGTGTGTGAGATGCAGTGTACCTGTAGGGGATGGTGTGTGTGATACAGTACACCGGTAGGGGATGGGGTGTGATACAGTACGCCTGTAGGGAGAGTTTATGTGTTACAGTGCGCCTGTAGGGAAAATTTGTGTGATACAGTACACCTGTAGGGGAGGGTGTGTGTGATATTACATGCATGTAGTGGAGGGTGTGAGAGATACAGAATGCCTGTAGAGAGAGTTTGTGTGATACAGTATGCCTGTAGTGGAGGCTGTGTGTGATATAGTACGCCTGTAGGGGAGGGTGTGTGTGATACAGTATGCCTGTAGGGGAGGGTGTGTGTGTGAAAGAGTACACATGTAGGCGAGGGTGTGTGTAATACAGTACGCCTGTAGGAGAGGGTTGTGAGATACAGTGTACCTGTAGGCGAGGGTATGTGTGATACATTACGCCTGTAGGGGAGGGTGTGTGTGATATAGTGTGCCTGTTAGGGAGGATGTGAGAGATACTGTACACCTGTAGGGGAGGGTGTGTGTGATGCAGTGTACCTGTAGGGGATGGTGTGTGTGATATAGTGTGCCTGTTAGGGAGGGTGTGAGAGATACTGTACACCTGTAGGGGATGGTGTGTGTGATGCAGTGTACCTGTAGGGGAGGGTGTGTGTGATACAGAATGCCTATAGGGGAGGGTGTGTGTGTGAAAGAGTGCACATGTAGGCAAGGGTGTGTATAATACAGTACGCCTGTAGGAGAGGGTTGTGAGATACAGTGTACCTGTAGGCGAGGGTATGTGTGATACATTACGCCTGTAGGGGAGGGTGTGTGTGATATAGTGTGCCTGTTAGGGAGGATGTGAGAGATACTGTACACCTGTAGGGGAGGGTGTGTGTGATGCAGTGTACCTGTAGGGGATGGTGTGTGTGATACAGTACACCTGTAGGGGTGGCTGTGTGTGATGCAGTGTACCTGTAGGGGATGGTGTGTGTGATACAGTACACCTGTAGGGGATGGTGTGTGTGATACAGTGTACCTGTAGGGGAGGGTGTGTGTGATACAGTACACCTGTAGGGGATGGTGTGTGTGATACAGTGTACCTGTAGGGGATGGTGTGTGTGATACAGTACACCTGTAGGGGATGGTGTGTGTGATACAGTACACCTGTAGGGGATGGTGTGTGTGATACAGTGTACCTGTAGGGGATGGTGTGTGTGATACAGTACACCTGTAGGGGATGGTGTGTGTGATACAGTATGCCTGTTGGGGAGAGTGTTTGAGATACCGTACGCCTGTAGGGGTGTGTGTGTGTGATACAGTATACCTGTAGGGGATGGTGTGTGTGATACAGTACACCTGTAGGGGATGGTGTGTGTGATACAGTACACCTGTAGGGGAAGGTGTGTGTGATACAGTATGCCTGTTGGGGAGAGTGTTTGAGATACCGTACGCCTGTAGGGGTGTGTGTGTGTGATACAGTATACCTGTTGGGGAGGGTGTGTGTAATACCGTACGCCTGTAGGGAAGGCTGTGTTTGAAGGATGGTCAGTACCTGCACGCTTCGGTCTGATGAAGTATCCTGTATTGTAGAACTTATCATACACCGGGTATGTGACTGTGGAGAACGAGCAACAAGGAGTTAACAGGGCAGAGTGCAAGAACGTTAACTGAACAGAAACACAGAACATGTTCACCCCTCTTGCCAAGCACTTGCAAGTTCCCCTCAGAGTCACTCACCATCTTGTTGTTCTTTCAGTGTCACTGGGTCAACATTCTGGAAGCCCCTCCCTGAACACCAAGAAATGCAGCCAATCAAGCAGGAAATAAGTTCCTCACCAACTCCTCGGTGGGGGAAATTCCAGATGGGCAATAAATGCAGGCCTAGCCTCCACATCCCTGGAAAACCCAACTCCCAATTTACCTACAACAGGACTTTCAAAGCACCTCTTTCAAAATTGTGGACGTGAAACGTTAACTCTGATTTATCTCCACAGATGCTGCCAGACCTGCTGAGTTTTTTCCAGCAATTTCTCTTTTTGTTTCAAAGTCCTTTCGCATTCTGTGCAGTGACCTAATTTGCTCAGCTATGTGTTCCTTCCGTCTACCTTTCAGGGTCCCATCAGTAACAGCAAAAACACTCCTCTCAGTCACTCAGTTGAGCTGCTGCTCCCAGTAGGATTCTCATTCTGGGGCTCCCTCAGTCTAAAAACCCTAGACTGGCTCAAAAACACAAGTGGGCTGACATTGCCTGGTCTGGTTACATAAAGAACGCTCCAGCCCTACTCTCATCCGCAAAAGTTGCTCATTATTCAAGGTTCAACCTACAAAGCCAACCCAACATCCCATTTAATGTGAGCTGCATTTATTGAGGATTTTGCAAGGAATGGAGGGTTTGGGTTATTAGGTGTCTGCCTGTCTGCATGTGTCTGGGTGTGTCTGTCTGCATCTGCCTCCCTGTCTGGGTGTTGAATCATGTGTTTTGCTGCTAGCAGCTCCTGCAGCTAACTGGACGGTCTGGAGCGTACCCACCATGAGATTTTGCTGTGAGAGAGGTTTGGAGACAAGTGAGCATTTGGGAGCAGTTAAAACTTTGATAGTGTTGGGGGGTTGGTAGTTGATGTAAGACAAGGCCTGTACCTGGACATGGACAGTGCTGTGTGTGTGTGAAAAGGAGACAAAGTTACCTCGATAGCGGTAGATTAGTGGCTCGCGCGGAGGTGCATCAATGGTCAGGGCTGGACCACACATACCTGTCGTGATGTATTCTTCCTGTAGGTATGGCTTCGACCCGTAAGGCTCTGGGCAAGGAGTAGAAAGCACAAAGACAAATCATTCCTTAAATTTTTGACTTTGTGGGATGGGAACTTGCTGAGCACTACACGCTGGGAGTGTGACAGAGAGAGAGAGACAGAGACAGGGTAGCTCAGGGAAGGGAGCTCATCATTGCGTGTCAGAATGCACAGACTCCTGGTTCGATTCCTGGGATCAGGGAGCTCCATTTGTAAAGGGATATGGGCTATAGGCCCCTCCAATCTCCAGGCACAGGGTGACAGTCCAACCCTTAATACAGAGCCTGTGCTCAGAAACAGGACTGCAAGCTGAATGCACCAGGGTCCAATGATGCATCCGAGGGCTTGGCAGTGCCGATCAGGGGCAGGGGGAGCTTTCTGAGGAGCTTGTGCCATCCATAACTGCTTCACCAATAAATGTACTTTGTTCCTTGCATTACTGACTGTTCTTACAGCCAGCCCCAGGGACGGGCTGGAAAATGGGAAGCCTTCAGAAATGAGATAACAAGAATCCAGAGAAAGTATATTCCTGTCAGGGTGAAAGGGAAGGCTGGTAGGTTTTGGGGAATGCTGAATGACTAAAGAAATTGAGGGTTTGGTTAAGAAAAAGAAGGAAGCATATGTCAGGTCTCGACAGGATAGATCAAGTGAATCCTTAGAAGAGTATAAAGGCAGTAGGAGTATTCTTAAGAGGGAAATCAGGAGGGCAAAACGGGGACATGAGATAGCTTTGGCAAATAGAATTAAGGAGAATCCAAAGGGTTTTTACAAATATATTAAGGACAAAAGGGTAACTAGGGAGAGAATAGGGCCCCTCTAAGATCAGCAAGGCGGCCTTTGTGTGGAGCCACAGAAAATGGGGGAGATACTAAATGAGTATTTTGCATCAGTATTTACTGTGGAAAAGGATATGGAAGATATAGGATGTAGGGAAATAGATGGTGACATCTTGCAAAATGTCCAGATTACAGAGGTGGAAGTGCTGGATGTCTTGAAACAGTCAAAGGTGGATAAATCCCCAGGACCTGATCAGGTGTACCCGAGAACTCTGTGGGAAGCTAGAGAAGTGATTGCTGGGCCTCTTGCTGAGATATTTGTATCATCGATAGTCACAGGTGAGGTGCCGGAAGACTGGAGGTTGGCAAACGTGGTGCCACTGTTTAAGAAGGGCGGTAAAGACAAGCCAGGGAACTATAGACCAGTGAGCCTGACCTCGGTGATGGGCAAGTTGTTGGAGGGAATCCTGAGGGACAGGAAGACATGTATTTGGAAAGGCAAGGACTGATTCGGGATAGTCAACATGGCTTTGTGCGTGGGAAATCATGTCTCACAAACTTGATTGAGTTTTTTGAAGAAGTAACAAAGAAGATTGATGAGGGCAGAGCAGTGGACGTGATCTATACGGACTTCAGTAAGGCGTTCGACAAGGTTCCCCATGGGAGACTGGTTAGCAAGGTTAGATCTCATGGAATACAGGGAGAACTAGCCATTTGGATACAGAACTGGCTCAAAGGTAGAAGACAGAGGGTGGTGGTGGAGAGTTGTTTTTCAGACTGGAGGCCTGTGACCAGTGGAGTGCCACAAGGATCGGTGCTGGGCCCTCTACTTTTGGTCATTTACATAAATGATTTGAATGTGAGCATAAGAGGTACAGTTAGTAAGTTTGCAGATGACACCAAAATTGGAGGTGTAGTGGACAGCGAAGAGGGTTACCTCAGATTACAACAGGATCTGGACCAGATGGGCCAATGGGCTGAGAAGTGGCAGATAGAGTTTAATTCAGATAAATGCGAGGTGCTGCATTTTGGGAAAGCAAATCTTAGCAGGACTTATACACTTAATGGTAAGGTACTAGGGAGTGTTGCTGAACAAAGAGACCTTGGAGTGCAGGTTCATAGCTCCTTGAAAGTGGAGTCGCAGGTAGATAGGATAGTGAAGAAGGTGTTTGGTATGCTTTCCGTTATTGGTCAGAGTATTGAGTACAGGAGTTGGGAGGTCATGTTGCGGCTGTACAGGACATTGGTTAGGCCACTGTTGGAATATTGCGTGCAATTCTGGTCTCCTTCCTATCGGAAGGATGTTGCGAAACTTGAAAGGGTTCAGAAAAGATTCACAAGGATGTTGCCAGGGTTGGAGGATTTGAGCTACAGGGAGAGGCTGAACAGGCTGGGGCTGTGTTCCCTGGAGCGTCGGAGGCTGAGGGGTGACCTTATAGAGGTTTACTGGGGTGGGGGAGTCCAGAACTAGAGGGCGTATGTTTAGGGTGAGAGGGGAAAGATATAAAAGAGACCTACGGGGCAACTTTTTCACACAGAGTGTGGTATGTGTATGGAATGAGCTGCCAGAGGAAGTGGTGGAGGCTGGTACAATTGCAGCATTTAAGAGGCATTTGGATGGGTATATGAAAAGGAAGGGTTTGGAGGGATATGGGCCGGGTGCTGGCAGGTGGGACTAGATTGGGTTAGGATATCTGGTCGGCATGGACGGGTTGGACCGAAGGGTCTGTTTCTGTGCTGTACACCTCTATGACTTGAGTCCGTGCAGTCAGTGATGGCGTAAGGGGTTGAGAGAGAGTGCTGAGAAATTCACAAACAGTACACACGTTTCACTTCACCTCCTCCCCTCCCCGCTGCCCAGTGACACCTTCCCTTCCCACCCCCATTCTCCCCTCTCTTCTCCTCCCCCATTAACAGTGTTCACCCTCTGCCGAAAAACAGCACCTACCAGAAGTGATGTACTCTTTAAGGTATGGCTTGCTGGATGGAGACGGTTCTGTCGCAGAGGGGAGAGCACAGTTAAAATAATGACATGTTCAACTCAAACTGAAAACAGAGAGAGAGAGAGAGAGAGGGGGGGGGGTTGTGGTGGAGGGAAACAAAATCCAAAACCCTCGAGACTGGCCCAACTCCAACCTGTTCATTTAGTAATCACTCATGGAATTCACCATCTCTGGCTAGGCCAGCATTCATTACCCAGAGGGCAGTTAAAGGTCAACCCCATTGCTGTGGGTCTGGAGTCACGTGTAGGTCAGCCCAGGTAAGGGTGGCAGTTTCCGACCCTAAAGGACATCAGTGGACCAGATGGGGTTTCCCAACAATCGACAATGGGCTCACGGCCTTCATTAGACTCTTCAAACCAGATTCTTTAGGAATGCAGGTTTCACCGTCTGCTGGAACATGAGCTAGGTCTCTGGGATTAATCGTCTGGCTGTAGTAGCACCAGACCATCACCTCCCCAGTCTGCACCTTTCCAGTTGGGGGCTGTACTCCCTGTATCCCCTCCTTCCCCCCTGCCGCTGCCATGTGGAGACATCTACACGCACAGAAACTCAGCTGACGGTGGGGGAGGGGAGGGTATTTCACACCCATGAGTTGACAACACTTCAAGGACAGGCAATTCAACTGTGACAGCATCACATATCTGCCTGTCCCACACCTGCACAAACGTTCCACTCAGGTCCCTGCTGGAGGGGAGTGGGGACCTTTCTGGGTGAACGTTACCCCACTGCGTGGCCGGTTACAGGCCTTAGTACTGCTTGCACCACACTGCTGTACGCACTGTACCCTCCCTCCCCCCACGCCCCAGGGATCAGGCTGGGCAGCTTCCTGGTCTCTACAGCTCAGAGCCACGTGAGACAATTCATTCATTCCTCTCGCCAGAGAGGCTAAGGGGGTGGAGAGGACAGGGGCTCGGGGATGGGATTGGGCAGTAGAGGACAGGGGTGGGGATGGGATTGGGCAGTAGAGGACAGGGGTGGGGATGGGATTGGGCAGTAGAGGACAGGGGTGGGGATGGGATTGGGCAGTAGAGGACAGGGGTGGGGATGGGATTGGGCAGTAGAGGACAGGGGTGGGGATGGGATTGGGCAGTAGAGGACAGGGGTGGGGATGGGATTGGGCAGTAGAGGACAGGGGTGGGGATGGGATTGGGCAGTAGAGGACAGGGGTGGGGATGGGATTGGGCAGTAGAGGACAGGGGTGGGGATGGGATTGGGCAGTAGAGGACAGGGGTGGGGATGGGATTGGGCAGTAGAGGACAGGGGTGGGGATGGGATTGGGCAGTAGAGGACAGGGGTGGGGATGGGATTGGGCAGTAGAGGACAGGGGTGGGGATGGGATTGGGCAGTAGAGGACAGGGGTGGGGATGGGATTGGGCAGTAGAGGACAGGGGCTCGGGGATGGGATTGGGCAGTAGAGGACAGGGGTGGGGATGGGATTGGGCAGTAGAGGACAGGGGCTCGGGGATGGGATTGGGCAGTAGAGGACAGGGGTGGGGATGGGATTGGGCAGTAGAGGACAGGGGTGGGGATGGGATTGGGCAGTAGAGGACAGGGGCTCGGGGATGGGATTGGGCAGTAGAGGACAGGGGTGGGGATGGGATTGGGCAGTAGAGGACAGGGGTGGGGATGGGATTGGGCAGTAGAGGACAGGGGCTCAGGGATGGGATTGGGCAGTAGAGGACAGGGGTGGGGATGGGATTGGGCAGTAGAGGACAGGGGTGGGGATGGGATTGGGCAGTAGAGGACAGGGGTGGGGATGGGATTGGGCAGTAGAGGACAGGGGTGGGGATGGGATTGGGCAGTAGAGGACAGGGGTGGGGATGGGATTGGGCAGTAGAGGACAGGGGTGGGGATGGGATTGGGCAGTAGAGGACAGGGGTGGGGATGGGATTGGGCAGTAGAGGACAGGGGTGGGGATGGGATTGGGCAGTAGAGGACAGGGGTGGGGATGGGATTGGGCAGTAGAGGACAGGGGTGGGGATGGGAGTGGGCAGTAGAGGACAGGGGTGGGGATGGGATTGGGCAGTAGAGGACAGGGGCTCGGGGATGGGATTGGGCAGTAGAGGACAGGGGCTCGGGGATGGGATTGGGCAGTAGAGGACAGGGGTGGGGATGGGATTGGGCAGTAGAGGACAGGGGTGGGGATGGGATTGGGCAGTAGAGGACAGGGGCTCGGGGATGGGATTGGGCAGTAGAGGACAGGGGTGGGGATGGGATTGGGCAGTAGAGGACAGGGGCTCGGGGATGGGATTGGGCAGTAGAGGACAGGGGTGGGGATGGGATTGGGCAGTAGAGGACAGGGGTGGGGATGGCTGTGGGGATGTCAGATACCTGCACGGCGATTCCTCACAGACTGTGGGTGGCCCTTCCTGAATGGGCGGCGAGCTGGAAACAGATACATAACAGACAATCACATTGTACACCTTCTACAGAGTCTGCAACACTCACTCCGTCCCTCCCCAGAGTCTGCAACACTCACTCCGTCCCTTCCACACCCCTTACAGAGTCTGCAACACTCACTCCGTCCCTCCCCAGAGTCTGCAACACTCACTCCGTCCCTCCCACACCCCTTACAGAGTCTGTAACACTCACTCCATCCTTCCACACCCCTTACAGAGTCTGCAACACTCACTCCGTCCCTCCCCAGAGTCTGCAACACTCACTCCGTCCCTTCCACACCCCTTACAGAGTCTGCAACACTCACTCCGTCCCTCCCCAGAGTCTGCAACACTCACTCCGTCCCTCCCACACCCCTTACAGAGTCTGCAACACTCACTCCGTCCCTCCCCAGAGTCTGCAACACTCACTCCGTCCCTCCCACACCCCTTACAGAGTCTGTAACACTCACTCCATCCTTCCACACCCCTTACAGAGTCTGCAACACTCACTCCGTCCCTCCCCAGAGTCTGTAACACTCACTCCATCCCTTCCACACCCCTGACTGAGTCTGCAACACTCACTCCGTCCCTTCCACACCCCTGACAGAGTCTGCAACACTCACTCCGTCCCTCCCCAGAGTCTGCAACACTCACTCCGTCCCTCCCCAGAGTCTGCAACACTCACTCCGTCCCTTCCACACCTGCTCCAGAGTCTGTAACACTCACTCCATCTTCCCCAGAGTCTGTAACACTCACTCCATCCTCCCCAGAGTCTGTAACACTCACTCCATCCTTCCCCAGAGTCTGTAACACTCACTCCATCCTTTCACACCCCTTACAGAGTCTGTAACACTCACTCCATCCTTCCCCAGAGTCTGTAACACTCACTCCATCCTTTCACACCCCTTACAGAGTCTGTAACACTCACTCCATCCTCCCCACAGTCTGTAACACTCATTCCATCCCTCTCCAGAGTCTGTAACACTCACTCCATCCCTTCCACACCTGCTCCAGAGTCTGTAACACTCACTCCATCTTTCCCAGAGTCTGTAACACTCACTCCATCCTCCCCAGAGTCTGTAACACTCACTCCATCCTTCCCCAGAGTCTGTAACACTCACTCCATCCTTCCACACCCCTTACAGTCTGTAACACTCACTCCATCCTTCCCCAGAGTCTGTAACACTCACTCCATCCTTCCACACCCCTTACAGAGTCTGTAACACTCACTCCATCCCTCTCCAGAGTCTGTAACACTCACTCCATCCCTCTCCAGAGTCTCTAACACTCACTCCGTCCCTTCCACACCTGCTCCAGAGTCTGTAACACTCAGTCCATCCTCCCCAGAGTCTGTAACACTCACTCCATCCCTCCTCAGAGTCTGTAACACTCACTCCATCCTCCCCAGAGTCTGTAACACTCACTCCATCCTCCCCAGAGTCTGTAACACTCACTCCATCCCTCCTCAGAGTCTGTAACACTCACTCCATCCTTCCCCAGAGTCTGTAACACTCACTCCATCCCTCCTCAGAGTCTGTAACACTCACACCATCCCTCCTCAGAGTCTGTAACACTCACTCCATCCTTCCCCAGAGTCTGTAACACTCACTCCATCCCTCCTCAGAGTCTGTAACACTCACTCCATCCCTCCTCAGAGTCTGTAACACTCACTCCATCCTCCTCAGAGTCTGTAACACTCACTCCATCCTCCCCAGAGTCTGTAACACTCACTCCATCCTCCCCAGAGTCTGTAACACTCACTCCATCCCTCCTCAGAGTCTGTAACACTCACTCCATCCTCCCCAGAGTCTGTAACACTCACCCCATTCTCCCCAGAGTCTGTAACACTCACTCCATCCCTCCTCAGAGTCGGTAACACTCACTCCATCCCTCCTCAGAGTCTGTAACACTCACTCCATCCTTTCTCCAGAGTCTGTAACACTCACTCCATCCCTCCTCAGAGTCTGTAACACTCACTCCATCCCTCCTCAGAGTCTGTAACACTCACTCCATCCTTCCCCAGAGTCTGTAACATTCACTCCATCCTTTCTCCAGAGTCTGTAACACTCACTCCATCCTTTCTCCAGAGTCTGTAACACTCACTCCACCCCTTCCTATGCTTTCTCCAGAGTATTTATCACTCACTCCATCCCTCTCCAGAGTCTGTAACACTCATTCCTCCCCTTCTCCTGAGTCTGTAACACTCACTCCATCCCTTCTCCAGAGTTTGTAACACTCACTCTTCCCCTTCTCCAGAGTATATAACACTCACTCCATCCCTCCCCAGAGTCTGTAACACTCACTCCATCCTCCCCATTGTCTGTAATACTCACTCCATCCCTCCCCAGAGTCTGTAACACTCACTCCATCCCTCCCTAGAGTCTGTAAAACTCACTCCATCCTCCCCAGAGTCTGTAACACTCAGTCCATCCTCCCCAGAGTCTGTAACACTCACTCCATCCTCCCCAGAGTCTGTAACACTCACTCCATACCTTCTCCAGAATCTGTAACACTCACTCCATTCCTCTACAGAGTCTGTAACACTCACTCCATCCTTTCTCCAGAGTCTACAACACTCACTCCATCCCTCCCCAGAGTCTGTAACA
This sequence comes from Chiloscyllium plagiosum, assembly GCF_037043375.1. Classification (NCBI taxonomy): domain Eukaryota; kingdom Metazoa; phylum Chordata; class Chondrichthyes; order Orectolobiformes; family Hemiscylliidae; genus Chiloscyllium; species Chiloscyllium plagiosum. The sequence goes on from NW_028270182.1 coordinate 4,471,930, forward strand.
CTCACTCCATCCCTCCCCAGAGTCTGTAACACTCACTCCATCCTCCCCAGAGTCTGTAACACTCACTCCATCCCTCCCCAGAGTCTGTAACACTCACTCCATCCCTCTCCAGAGTCTGTAACACTCACTCCATCCCTCTCCAGAGTCTGTAACACTCACACCATCCCTCCCCAGAGTCTGTAACACTCACTCCATCCTTTCTCCAGAGTCTGTAACACTCACTCCATCCCTCCCCAGAGTCTGTAACACTCACTCCATCCCTCCCCAGAGTCTGTAACACTCTCTCCATCTCCTGAACCAGATGAGCTCCACCCTAGAATTCTGAAGGAGATAGCTGAAGAGATAGTGGAGGTTTTAGTAGTCATTTTTCAGGAATCACAGAAGTCAGGGAGGGTCCCACAGGACTGGAAATCGTTAATGTAACTCCTTGTTTCAGAAAAGAGTAAGGAAAGACACTGGGAATTATAGGCCGATTAGCCTGACCTCAGTTGTTGGTAGGACTTTGGAGTCTGTTGTGAAAGATGAGTTTTCTGAATACTCAGAAGTGTACGGTAAAATAGGGTAAAGTCAGCATGGTTTCATCAAGGGGAGGTCATGCCTGACAAATCTGCTAGAATTCTTTGTGGAGTTAATGGTAAGGTCCTAGGGAGTGTTGCTGAACAAAGAGACCTTGGAGTGCAGTGTCATAGCTCCTTGAAAGTGGAGTCGCAGGTAGGTAGGATAGTGAAGAAGGCGTTTGGTATGCTTTCCGTTATTGGTCAGAGTATTGAGTACAGGAGTTGGGAGGTCATGTTGTGGGTGTACAGGACATTGGTTAGGCCACTGTTGGAATATTGCGTGCAATTCTGGTCTCCTCCCTATCGGAAAGATATTGTGAAACTTGAAAGGGTTCGGAAAAGATTTACAAGGATGTTGCCAGGGTTGGAGGGTTTGAGCTACAGGGAGAGGCTGAACAGGCTGGGGCTGTTTTCCCTGGAGTGTTGGAGGCTGAGGGGTGACCTTATAGAGGTTTACAAAATTACAAGGAGCATGGATAGGGTAAACAGACAAAGCCTTTTCCCTGGGGTGGGGGAGAACTAGAGGGCATAGGTTTAGGGTAAGAGAGGAAAGATATAAAGGGGCAACATTTTCACACAGAGGGTGGTGTGTGTATGGAATGAGCTGCCAGAGGAAGTGGTGGAGGGTGGTACAATGACAACATTTAAAAGGCATCTGATGGGTATATGAATAAGAAGGGTTTGGAGGGATATGGGCCAAGTGCTGGCAAATGAGACTAGATTAGTTTAGGATATTTGGTCAGCATGGATGAGTTGGTCCGAAGGGCCTGTTTCTGTGGGGTACATCTTTACAATGTTATAATGATCAGATTAGACCAAAGAGGGCCAATGGATGTTATCTATCTGGACTTCAAGAAGGCCTTTGACAAGGTGCTGCACAGGAGGCTACTGAGTAAGATAAGGGCCCCATGGTATTACAGCAAGGTGCTAGCATGGATAAAAGCCTGGCTGTCTGACAGGAAGCACAGAGTGAGGAGAAAAAGGTTCCTTCTCAGGATGGCAGCCGGAGAGGAGTGATGTTCCGCAAGGCTCAGTGTTGGGACCACAACTTTTATCGTTATACTTTATAACGATCTAGATGAAGGAGCTGAGGACATTCTGGTGAAGTTTGCAGATGATACAAAGATAGGTAGAGGGACAGGTAGTATTGAGGAGGCAGGGAGGCTGCAGGAGGATCTGGACAGGTTAGGAGAGTGGGCAAAGAAGTGGCAGATGGAATACAATGTGGGAAAGTGTGAGGTCATGCACTTTGGTGGGAAGAATCGAGGTATGGACTGTTTTCGAAATGGGGAGAAAATTCAGAAATCTGAAGTGCAAAGAGACTCGAGAGTTCCAGTCCACATTTCTCTTGAGGTAAATGTGCAGGTTGAGTTGGTAGTTAGGAAGGAAATACAATGTAGTTATTCATCTTGAGAGGACTAAGGGATGTCCACCTGAGGCTGTATAAGGCTCTGGTCAGACCACATTTCGAGTATTGTGAGCAGTTTTGGGCCCCATATCTCAGGAAGGATGTACTGGCCCTGGAGAGTGTTCGGAGGAGGTTCCTGAGTCTGGTGCCAGGAATGGAAAGCTTAACATATGAGGAGCGTTTGAGGATTCTGGGACAATACTCACTGGAGTTTAGAAGGAGGAGGGAGGGATCTAATTGAAACATACGTGGTGGCTCAGTGGTTAGCACTGCTGCCTCACGGCGCCAGGGACCCAGGTTCAATCCCACCCTTGGGTGACTGTCTGTGAGGAGTTTGTACATTCTCCCAGTGTCTGCGTGGGTTTCCTTCGGGTGCTCCGGTTTCCACCCACCATCCAAAGATATGCAGGTTAGGGTGAATTGGCCAGGCTAAATTAACTGCATTAGTTAGAGGGGAATGGGTCTGGGTGGGTTACTCTTCGGAGGGTCGGTGTGGACTGGTTGGGCCGAAGGGTCTGTTTTCACACTGTAGGGAATCTAATCTAATCTAAAGTAATACAGAATACTGACTGGCCTGGACAGAGAGGATGTTGGGAAGATGTTTCAATTGGCAAGAGAGACTCAGACCCCAGGGCACAGCCTTAGGGTAAAGGGAAGACCTTTTAGAACGGAGAGAAGGAGAAACGTCTTCAGCCAGAGAGCGGGGAATCGATGGGATTCACTGCCACAGAAGGCTGTGGAGGGCAGGTCACTCAGGATATTCAAGATGGAGGTAGATAGGGTCTTGAGTATCAAAGGGATTAAGGGATATGGGGAGTAAGCGGGAGAATGAGGTTGGGAAACGCATCAGCAAAGATTCAATGGCAGAGCAGGCTCGATGGGCTGAATGGCCTAACTTCTGCTCCTGTCTTATCATTTCAACAACTCAGAGGCTTCCCAAAGTGATTGCAGTGCATAGACTTACTGGTTGTGATGATCTCTCTCACTGGCCAGAACTTTGTACCTGGCTCAACTGAAATAGGGAGACAGCAGGAAACTGTTAGTACATCCTAAACAATTCTCCTGCCTACAGCTGAATGGTCAGAGCTGTTATGTGACTGGATAAGGCCTCAGATGTCCTGGGCTAAAACGGGGCTTACACAATTATACATCTCACAAAAAAGTACCCGCTGTGGATGCTGGAAATCGGAAACCAAAACAGAAACTCTCAGCAGGCCTGGCAGTATCTGTGGAGAGTCTCTCTGTTTCTCTCCCCCCACAGATGCTGCCAGATTTTCCAGCATTTTCTGTTTTTGTTAGAAATGCCACCACAGCTGCTCCATTCAGGAAGTAAATCTGGAAATGAAAGCTAGGCTCAGTGAAGGTGAACGCGAAACTGTCTGTGATTCCTGTAAACACCCATCTGGTTCACTAATGCCCTTTATTTCTGACGTCCTTACTTTATAAGGCTCTGGTCAGATCACATTTGGAGTATTGTGCACAGTTTTACCCAGTCGGGCCTACATGTGACTTCGGACCCTGCAGTGATGGGATTGAGGCACAACTGCTCCCAGAGACATTCACTCAACTACAGTTAGGGATGGGAAGTAAAATCTGGCCTTATCAGAGAAAAATATACTCCCCCTTCATGTTAACCCGTCCCTTCTCCCGTCATTCCTCAATTTGGGATTTTCCCTGGAGCAACTCGACATCTCAAAGGGAAAAGGTCAGAGTGTTTGACCCTGAGCAGCAGTCACTGTTCGTGGGCACACAGACTGGTGTTTCTTAACAGCTAATATTGACAAAAACACCCTGACTCCAGCTGGAATACCGACTGTGGGATCTTCACCGTACACCAGCAAACGTTTCACTGAAAAGAGGGCACCACCGACAGTACAGCACTCCCTCAGCTCTGACCCTCCGACAGTACAGCACTCCCTCAGCACTGACCCTCTGACAGTGCCCACTCCCTCAGCACTGACCCTCCAACTGACTGCTCCCTCAGTGCTGATCCTCCGATTGTGCGGCGCTCCCTCAGCACTGACCCTCTGACAGTGCGGCGCTCCCTCAGCACTGACCCTCCAACAGTGCGGCATTCCCTCAGCTCTGACCCTCCGACAGTGCAGCGCTCCCTCGGCTCTGACCCTCCGACAGTGCGGCGCTCCCTCAGCACTGACTCTCCGACAGTGCGGTACTCCCTCAGCACTGACCCTCCAACAGTGCCCAATCCCTCAGCACTGACCCTCCGACAGTGCGGCGCTCCCTCAGCACTGACTCTCTGACAGTGCCCACTCCCTCAGCACTGACCCTCCAACAGTGCCCAATCCCTCAGCACTGACCCTCCGAAAGTGTGGCGCTCCCTCAGTGCTGACCCTCCGACAGTGTGGTGCATCCTCAATGCTGACCCACCGACAGTGCCTGCTCCCTCATCACTGACCTTCCGACAGTGCAGTGCTCCCTCATCACTGACCTTCCGACAGTGCGGCGCTCCCTCAGCACTGACCCTCTGACAGTGCGGCACTCCCTCAGCACTGACCCTCCGACAGTGCAGCACTCCCTCAGCACTGACCCTCCGAAAGTGTGGCGCTCCCTCAGTGCTGACCCTCCGACAGTGCGGCGCCCCCTCAGCGCTGACCCTCCGACAGTGCGGTGCTCCCTCATCACTGACCTTCCGACAGTGCGGCACTCCCTCAGCACTGACCCTCTGACTGACTGCTCCCTCAGTGTTGACCCTCCGACAGTGCGGCGCTCCCTCAGCACTGACCCTCCGACAGTGCAGCACTCCCTCAGCACTGACCCTCCGACAGTGCGGCACTCCCTCAGCACTGACCCTCCGACAGTGCGGCACTCCCTCAGCACTGACCCTCCGACAGTGCGGCACTCCCTCAGCACTGACCCTCCAACAGTGCTGCACTCCCTCAGCACTGATCCTCCAACAGTGCAGCACTCCCTCAGCACTGACCTTCTGACTGACTGCTCCCTCAGCACTGACCCTCCGACAGTGTGCCATTCCCTCAGCACTGACCCTCCGACAGTGCCCACTCCCTCAGCACTGACTCTCCGACAGTGCCCACTCCCTCAGCACTGACCCTCCAACTAACTGCTCCCTCAGTGCTGATCCTCCAATTGTGCGGCACTCCCTCAACACTGACCCTCCGACAGTGCGACACTCCCTCAACACTGACCCTCCGACAGTGCGGCACTCCCTCAGCACTGACATCCGACATTGCGGCACTCCCTCAGCACTGACCCTCCGACAGTGCGGCACTCCCTCAGCACTGACCCTCCAACAGTGCGGCACTCCCTCAGCACTGACCCTCCAACAGTGCGGCACTCCCTCAGCACTGACCCTCCAACAGTGCGGCACTCCCTCAGCACTGACCTTCCGACTGACTGCTCCCTCAGCACTGACCCTCCGACAGTGTGCCATTCCCTCAGCACTGACCCTCCGACAGTGCCCACTCCCTCAGCACTGACCCTCCGACAGTGCCCACTCCCTCAGCACTGACCCTCCAACTAACTGCTCCCTCAGTGCTGATCCTCCGATTGTGCGACACTCCCTCAACACTGACCCTCCGACAGCGCGGCGCTCCCTCAGCACTGACCCTCCGACAGTGCGACACTCCCTCAACACTGACCCTCCGACAGTGCGGCACTCCCTCAGCACTGACCGTCCGACAGTGCCAACTCCCTCAAGCACTGACCCTCCGACAATGCCCACTCCCTCAGCACTGACCCTCTGACAGTGCTCACTCCCTCAGCACTGACCCTCCGACAGTGCGGCACTCCCTCAACACTGACCCTCCGACAGTGCGGCACTCCCTCAACACTGACCCTCCGACAGTGCGGCGCTCCCTCAGTACTGACCCTCCGAAAGTGAGGCCCTCCCTCAGCACTGACCCTCCGACAGTGCAGCTCTCCCTCCATGCTAACCCCCTGATAGTGACTGCTCCCTCAGTGCTGAACCTCCGACAGTGCGGCGCTCCCTCAGCACTGACCCTCTGACAGTGTGGCGCTCCCTCAGCACTGACCCTCCGACAGCGTGGCGCACCCGCAGTGCTGACCCTCCGACAGTGCGGCGCTCCCTCAGCACTGACCCTCCGACTGACTGCTCCCTCAGTGCTGACCCTCCGACAGTGCGGCGCTCCCTCAGCACTGACCCTCCGACTGACTGCTCCCTCATCACTGACCCTCCGACACTGCGGCACACTCTCAGCACTGACCCTCCGACAGTGCGGCGCTCCCTCAACATTGACCCTCCGACAGTGCGGCGCTCCCTCAGCATTGACCCTCCGACAGTGCGGCACTCCCTCAGCACTGATACTCCGACAGTGACCACTCCCTCAGCACTGACCCTGCGACAGTGCAGCACTCCCTCAGCACTGACCCTCCGACTGATTGCTCCCTCATCACTGACCCTCCAACAGAGCGACGCTCCCTCAGCACTGACCCTCCGACAGTGCGGCGCTCCCTCACCACTGACCCTCCGACTGTGCCCACTCCCTCAGCACTGATCCTCCGTCAGCGCCCACTCCCTCAGCACTGACCCTCCGACAGTGCCCACTCCCTCAGCACTGACCCTCCGACAGTGCAGCACTCCCTCAGCACTGACCCTCCGACTGATTGCTCCCTCATCACTGACCCTCCAACAGAGCGGCGCTCCCTCAGCACTGACCCTCCGACAGTGCGGCGCTCCCTCACCACTGACCCTCCGACTGTGCCCACTCCCTCAGCACTGATCCTCCGTCAGCGCCCACTCCCTCAGCACTGACCCTCCGACAGTGCCCACTCCCTCAGCACTGACTCTCCGACAGTGCAGCACTCCCTCAGCACTGACCCTCCGACTGATTGCTCCCTCATCACTGACCCTCCAACAGAGCGGTGCTCCCTCAGCACTGACCCTCCGACAGTGCGGCGCTCCCTCAGCACTGATCCTCCGACAGTGCCCACTCCCTCAGCACTGACCCTCCGACAGTGCGGCGCTCCCTCAGCACTGACCCTCTGACAGTGTGGCACTCCCTCAGCACTGACCCTCCGACAGTGTGGCGCACCCGCAGTGCTGACCCTCCGACAGTGCGGCGCTCCCTCAGCACTGACCCTCCGATAGTGCGGCGCTCCCTCAGCACTGACCCTCCGACTGACTGCTCCCTCAGTGCTGACCCTCCGACAGTGCGGCGCTCCCTCAGCACTGACCCTCCGACTGACTGCTCCCTCATCACTGACCCTCCGACACTGCGGCACACTCTCATCACTGACCCTCCGACAGTGTGGCGCTCCCTCAGCACTGATCCTCCGACAGTGCGGCGGTCCCTCAGCATTGACCCTCCGACAGTGCGGCACTCCCTCAGCACTGATCCTTCGACAGAGCGGAACTCCCTCAGCACTGGCCCTCTGACAGTGCGGCACTCCCTCAGCACTGACCCTCTGACAGTGCGGCACTCCCTCAGCACTGACCCTCTGACAGTGCGGCACTCTCTCAGTACTGACCCTCCGACAGTGCGGCACTCCCTCAGCACTGACCCTCCGACAGTGCGGCACTCCATCAGCACTGACCCTCTGACAGTGCGGCACTCTCTCAGTACTGACCCTCCAACAGTGCGGCACTCCGTCAGCACTGACCCTCCGACAGTGCCCACTCCCTCAGCACTGACCCTCCGACAGTGCGGCACTCTCTCAGCACTGATCCTTCGACAGTGCGGTGCTCCCTCAGCACTGACCCTCCGACAGTGCCCACTCCCTCAGCACTGACCCTCCGACAGTGCGGCGCTCCCTCAGCACTGACCCTCCGACAGTGCGGCACTCCCTCAGCACTGATCCTTCGACAGAGCGGAACTCCCTCAGCACTGGCCCTCCGACAGAGTGGAGCTCCCTCAGCACTGACCCTCCGACAGTGCGGCGCTCCCTCAGCATTGACCCTCCGACAGTGCGGCGCTCCCTCAGCATTGATCCTCCGAAAGTGCCCACTCCCTAAGCACTGACCCTCCGACAGTGCAGCACTCCCTCAGCACTGACCCTCCGACTGACTGCTCCCTCATCACTGACCCTCCAACAGAGCGGTGCTCCCTCAGCACTGACCCTCCGACAGAGTGGAGCTCCCTCAGCACTGACCCTCCGACAGTGCGGCGCTCCCTCAGCATTGACCCTCCGACAGTGCGGCGCTCCCTCAGCATTGATCCTCCGAAAGTGCCCACTCCCTAAGCACTGACCCTCCGACAGTGCAGCACTCCCTCAGCACTGACCCTCCGACTGACTGCTCCCTCATCACTGACCCTCCAACAGAGCGGTGCTCCCTCAGCACTGACCCTCCGACAGTGTGGTGCTCCCTCAGCACTGACCCTCTGACAGTGCGGCGCTCCCTCAGCACTGACCCTCCGACAGTGCGGCACTCCCTCAGCACTGACCCTCCGACAGTGTGGCGTACCCTCAGTGCTGACCCTCCAACAGTGCGGCGCTCCCTCAGCACTGACCCTCCGACAGTGCGGCATTCCCTCAGCACTGGCCCTCCAACAGTGCGGCACTCCCTCAGCACTGACCCTCCGACAGTGTGGCACTCCCTCAGCACTGACCCTCCGACAGTGTGGCGCTCCCTCAGCACTCACCCTCCGATAGTGCGGCACTCCCTCAGCACTGACCCTCTGACAGTGTGGCGTTCCCTCACCACTGACCCTCCAACAGTGTGACACTCCCTCAGGAGGAAGTGAGATCTGCAGATGCTGGAGATCAGAGTCGAGAGTGTGTTGCTGGAAAAGCACAGCAGGTCAGGAGGTAGAATTGGACGGTGCGGGGTTCCTGAGCTATGAGGTTGGAAGCTGTGGATGGGAGATCTCCTGAGGTGATGAGGTTGTGTATGGTCTGGGAGATAATGGTTTGCTGATGGGGGGGGTGGGGTCATGGTCAAAGGGGCGGTAGGTGGAGGAGGTGTCTTCGAGTTGGTGCCCGGCTTCAGTGGTGTAGAGGTCAGTGCGCCAAACTACCACCGTGCACCCCTTTTGTCAGCTGGTTTGATGGTGAGGTTTGGATTGGAGTGGAGGGATACGCGTTGGAGTGGGGGAGGGGGGTGGCCAGGTTGAGGCGGTCGGAGTTCGGGAACCCCACACTGCCCGGTTCTACCTCCTTCCCAAGATCCACAAGCCTGGCCACCCTGGCCGACCCATTGTCTCAGCATGCTGCTAACCCACTGAACATATCTCCACCTAACTCGATACTGTCCTATCCCTCCTGGGACAGGAACTCCCCACATATATTCAAGAAACCACCCACGCCCTCCACCTCTTCCAAGACTTCTGTTTCCCCGGCCCCCAACGCCTCATCTTCACCATGGGCATCCAATCCCTCTACACCTCCATCCGCCATGACCAGGGCCTCCAAGCCCTCTGTTTTTCCCTCTCCTGACGTCCCCAACAGTACCCTTCCACCGACACTCTCATTCATTTGGCCGAACTGGTCCACACTCTTAACCATTTCTCCTTTCAAACCTCCCACTTCCTCCAGACCAAAGGGGTAGCCATGGGCACACGTATGGGCCCCAGCTATGCCTGTCTCTTTGTTGGCTATGTAGAGCAGTTGATCTTCCGTAATTACACCGGCACCACTCCCCACCTCTTCCTCCGCTACATTGATGACTGCATTGGCGCCACCTCATGCTCCCGCGAGGAGGTTGTGCAGTTCATCAACTTCACCAACACATTCCACCCTGACCTTAAATTCACCTGGACCATTTCTGACACCTCCTTCCCTCCCGTTCCTGGACCTGTCCATCTCCATCCCCGAGGACCGACTCAACACTGATATTTTTTACAAACCCACCGACTCCCACAGCTACCTGGATTACACCTCTTCCCACCCTACCTCTGGCAAAAATGCCATCCCGTATTCCCAATTCCTCCGCCTCCGCCGTATCTGCTCCCAGGAGGACCAGTTCCACCACAGAACACACCAGATGGCCTCCTTCTTTAGAGACCACAATTTCCCTTCCCACGTGGTTTAAGATGCCCTCCAACGCATCACGTCCACATCCCGCACCTCCGCCCTCAGACCCCACCTCTCCAACCGTAAGAAGGACAGAACGCCCCTGGTGATCACCTTCCACCCTACCAACCTTCACATAAACCAAATCATCCGCCGACATTTCCGCCACCTCCAAACAGACCCCACCACCAGGGATATATTTCCCTCCCCACCCTTTCCGCCTTCCGCAAAGACCGTTCCCTCCGTGACTACCTGGTCAGGTCCACGCCCCCCTACGACCCACCCTCACATCCTGGCACCTTCCCCTGCCACCGCAAGAACTGTAAAACCTGCGCCCACACCTCCTCCCTCACCTCCATCCAAGGCCCTAAAGGAGCCTTCCACATCCATCAAAGTTTTACCTGCACATCCACTAATATCATCTATTGTATCCGTTGCTCCCGATGCGGTCTCCTCTACATTGGGGAGACTGGGCGCCTCCTCGCAGAGCGCTTTAGAGAACATCTCCGGGACACCCGCACCAATCAACCAAACCGCCCCGTGGCCCAACATTTCAACTCCCCCTCCCACTGCCGAGGATATGGAGGTCCTGGGCCTCCTTCACTGCCGTTCCCTCACCACCAGACGCCTGGAGGAAGAACGCCTCATCTTCCACCTCGGAACACTTCAATCTCAGGGCATCAATGTGGACTTCACCAGTTTCCTCATTCCGCCCCCCCCCCTCACCTTACCCCAGTTCCAACCTTCCAGCTCAGCATCGTACCCATGACCTGCCTATCTCCCTTCCCTCCTATCCACTCCACCCTCCTCTCTGACCTATCACCTTCATCCCCACCCCCACTCACCTATTGCACTCACAGCTACCTTCTCCCCAGCCCCACCCCCCTCCCATTTAACTCTCCCACCCCGGAGGCTCCGAGCCTCATTCCTTATGAAGGACTTTTGCCCGAAACATCGATTCTCCTGCTGCTCAGATGCTGCCTGACCTGCTCTGCATTTTCAGCACCACACTCTCGACACTGCCTCAGCACTGACCCTCCCACAGTGTGACACTCCCTCAGCACTGACCCTCCCACAGTGCGGCGTTCCCTCAGCACTGACCCTCTGACAGAGCGGCGTTCCCTCAGCACTGACCCTCTAACAGTGTGACACTCCCTCAGCACTGACCCTCTAACAGTGCGGCACTCCCTCAGCACTGACCCTCCCACAGTGCGGCACTCCCTCAGCACTGACTCTCCCACAGTGCTGCACTCCCTCAGCACTGACCCTCCAACAGTGTGACACTCCCTCAGCATTGACCCTCCGACAGTGCGGCACTCCCTCAGCACTGACCCTCTGACAGTGCGGCACTCTCTCAGTACTGACCCTCCGACAGTGCGGCACTCCCTCAGCACTGACCCTCCGACAGTGCCCACTCCCTCAGCACTGACCCTCCGACAGTGCGGCACTCTCTCAGCACTGATCCTTTGACAGTGCGGTGCTCCCTCAGCACTGACCCTCCGACAGTGCCCACTCCCTCAGCACTGACCCTCCGAAAGTGCGGCGCTCCCTCAGCACTGACCCTCCGACAGTGCGGCACTCCCTCAGCACTGACCCTCCGACAGTGCCCACTCCCTCAGCACTGACCCTCCGACAGTGCGGCACTCTCTCAGCACTGATCCTTTGACAGTGCGGTGCTCCCTCAGCACTGACCCTCCGACAGTGCCCACTCCCTCAGCACTGACCCTCCGACAGTGCGGCGCTCCCTCAGCACTGACCCTCCGACAGTGCGGCACTCCCTCAGCACTGACCCTCTGACAGTGCGGCACTCCCTCAGCACTGACCCTCCGACAGTGCGGCACACCCTCAGCACTGACCCTCCGACAGTGCGGCACTCCCTCAGCACTGACCCTCTGACAGTGCGGCACTCCCTCAGCACTGACCCTCCGACAGTGCCCACTCCCTCAGCACTGACCCTCCGACAGTGCGGCACTCTCTCAGCACTGATCCTTCGACAGTGCGGTGCTCCCTCAGCACTGACCTCCGACAGTGCCCACTCCCTCAGCACTGACCCTCCGACAGTGCGGCACTCCCTCTGCACTGACCCTCCGACAGTGCGGCACTCCCTCAGCACTGACCCTCTGACAGTGCGGCACTCCCTCAGCACTGACCCTCTGACAGTGCGGCACTCCCTCAGCACTGACCCTCCGACAGTGCCCACTCCCTCAGCACTGACCCTCCGACAGTGCGGCACTCCCTCAGCACTGATCCTTCGACAGAGCGGAACTCCCTCAGCACTGGCCCTCCGACAGAGTGGAGCTCCCTCAGCACTGACCCTCCGACAGTGCGACGCTCCCTCAGCACTGACCCTCCCACAGTGCGGCACTCCCTCAGCACTGACCCTCCCACAGTGCGGCACTCCCTCAGTACTGACCCTCCGACAGTGCGGCACTCCCTCAGCACTGACCCTCCCACAGTGCGGCACTCCCTCAGCACTGATCCTTCGACAGAGCGGAACTCCCTCAGCACTGGCCCTCCGACAGAGTGGAACTCCCTCAGCACTGGCCCTCCGACAGAGCGGAACTCCCTCAGCACTGGCCCTCCGACAGAGCAGAGCTCCCTCAGCACTGTCCCTCCGGCAGTGCACCCTCCCTCAGTGCTGACCCTCTGACAGTGCTGTGTTTTTAAATTTTAAACTTTAAACACCTCTTTACAGCTGTAGGAGGAGAACAAATATAGTCCTGCTTAGCCACCCCCCACCCCTCTGCGCTGACTCAAACAGGGGTATGATAGCGAGAGCAGTGATTCGGACGGCTACAGTTTGGTGTCACTTCAATATTGTGGCTGGGGGTGCAGTTTCTGTACAAACAGAACATAATGTTATTGCTGAGGGACATTTAAAAGGCATCTGGATCAGTGCGAAGGGTTCAGAGATGTCTGGGGTAAATGGGACTAGATCAGTTTAGGATATCTGGTCAGCACAAGGTTTGTTTCCATGCTGGATATCTCTATGACTATGACTGTACCTCGGTGAGAAATGGGAAGAGATCATTGATGGGTCCTGAGAGATTCCCGTGGTAATGGAGTGGGGGGAAACTGGGTGCAATCTCACAGACTAAGCCGGAGTGAGAGTCAATCCTGGAACGTAGTTACCTGCTTTCCGTTTATTTCGAACAATTTGGATCGAGCCTTCCCCTTCCAGCAGGGGGTAGCGAGCTGTCAGAAAGGCACAGAGAAAGGAAGGGGTCAGGAGCATTGTTCCCTTACTGTAACAGCCAGTGTCAGCCCTCAGTCCTGGCAGGGGGTGCAGGGGTTCAATTGGCTGCTCAACATCCACATCCTCATCCTCATGGGTCTCCTAACCCAACCCCAGATCCAGCTCAACCCCAAACCCAACTCCATGAAATCTCAGCACTCCCGCACTCGGACACCGACCCCACATGACTCAAACTCTTACCTCACACAATGCGAGCCAAACCCCAACCCCCCCCCCCCCAACTCTCCAAAACCCTGACCCCAAACCCCGACCCCCAAACCCCGACCCCAAACCCCGACCCCAAACCCCGACTGTACCCCAACCCCTAAAACCCGATTGTACCCCAACCCCTAAAACCCGATTGTACCCCGACTCCAAACACCGATTGTATCCCGACCCCCAAACCCCCATAACCAAACCCCGACTGTACCCCGACCCCCAAACCCCGACTGTACCCCAACCCCTAAAACCCGATTGTACCCCAACCCCTAAAACCCGATTGTACCCCGACTCCAAACACCGATTGTATCCCGACCCCCAAACCCCGACTGTACCCCAACCCCTAAAACCCGACTGTACCCCGACCCCCAAACCGACCCCAAACCCTGACTGTACCCTGACCCCCAAACCCCGACTGTACCCCGACAACAAACCCTGACTGTACCCCGACCCCCAAACCCCGACTGTACCCCGACCCCCAAACCCCAACCCCGACTGGACCCCGACCCCCAAACCCCGACTGTACTCCGACCCCTAAAACCCGATTGTACCCCGACTCCAAACACCGATTGTATCCCGACCCCCAAACCCCCAACACCAAACCCCGACTGTACCCCGACCCCTAAAACCTGACTGTACCCCGACCCCCAAACCCGACCCCAAACCCTGACTGTACCCCGACCCCCAAACCCGACCCCAAACCCTGACTGTACCCTGACCCCCAAACCCCGACTGTACCCCGACAACAAACCCTGACTGTACCCCGACCCCCAAACCCCGACCCCAAACCCCGACTGTACCCCGACAACAAACCCTGACTGTACCCCGACCCCCAAACCCCGACCCCAAACCCCAACTGTACACCGACAACAAACCCGTCTGTACCCCGACCCCAAACCCCAACTGTACACCGACAACAAACCCGTCTGTACCCCGACCCCCAAACCCCGACCCCAAACCCCAACTGTACACCGACAACAAACCCGTCTGTACCCCGACCCCCAAACCCCGACCCCAAACCCCAACTGTACACCGACAACAAACCCGTCTGTACCCCGACCCCCAAACCCCGACCCCAAACCCCAACTGTACACCGACAACAAACCCGTCTGTACCCCGACCCCCAAACCCCGACCCCAAACCCCAACTGTACACCGACAACAAACCCGTCTGTACCCCGACCCCCAAACCCCGACCCCAAACCCCGACTGTACCCCGACAACAAACCCTGACTGTACCCCGACCCCCAAACCCCGACTGTACCCCGACCCCCAAACCCCGACTATACTCCGACAACAAACCCGTTTGTACCCCGACCCCCAAACTCCGACTGTACCCTGACCCCCAAACCCGACCCCAAATCCCGATTGTACCCCGACCCCTAAACCCGACCCCAAACTCCGACTGCAGCCCGACCCCCAAACCCGGCCCCAAACTCCGACTGTACCCCGACCCCCAAACCCGACCCCAAACCCCGACTGTACCCCGACCCCCAAACCCCAACCCCAAACCCCGACTGTACCCCGACCCCCAAACCCCGGCCCAAACCCCGACTGTACTCCGACCCCCAAACCTGACTGTACCCCGATCCCCGAACCCCGACTGTACCCCGACCCCCAAAACATGACCCCAAACCCCGACTGTACCCCGACCCCCAAAACCCACTCCCAAACTCAGACTGTACCCCGAACCCCAACGACTCCCAAACCCCGATCCCCCCACCAACTCCAAAACCCCGACCCCCAAACCATGACTGTACCCCGACCCCCAAAACCCACCCCAAACTCCGACTGTACCCCGAACCCCGACGACTCCCAAACCCTGACCCCCCACTCACTCCTAAAGCCCGACCCCAAACCCCGACTGTACCCCGACCCCCAAACCCTGACTGTACCCCGACCCCCAAAACCCACCCCCAAACTCTGACTGTACCCCGAACCCCGACGACTCCCAAACCCTGACCCCCCACTAACTCCAAAAGCCCGAACCCAAACCCCGACTGTACCCCAACCCCGACGACCCCAAACCGCAACCCCCAATCTCTCCAAAACCCCGATCCCAAACCTCAACCCCAAACCCCGACTGTACCCCGAACCCAAACCCTGACTGTACCCCGACCCCCAAAACCCCGACCCCAATCCCTGACTGTACCCTGACCCCCAAAACCCGACCCCAAACCCCGAATGTTCCCCGACCCCAAAGCCTCGACCCCAAACCCCAACTGTACCCCGACCCCCAAACCCAACCCCAAATCCCGACTGTACCCCGACTCCCAAACTCCGACCCCAAACCCCGACCCCCAAACCCCAACTGTAACACGACCCCCAAAACCCGACCCCAAACCCCTGACTGTACCCTGACCCCCAAATCCCCAAACCCAAACCCCGACTATACCCCGACCCCCAAAACCCCGACTCCCAAAACCCCGACCCCCAAAACCCCAACCCCAAACCCTGACTGTACCCCGACCCTAAAACCCAACTATACCCCGACCCCCAAAACCCCGACTGTACCCCGACACCCAAACCCCGACCTCAAACCCCGACTCCCAAAACCCCGACCCCCAAACCCCGACCCCCAAACCCCAACCCCCAAACCCCAACTGTACCACGACCCCCAAAACCCGACCCCAAACCCCGACTGTACCCCGACCCCCAAATCCCCAAACCCAAACCCTGACTGTACCCCGACCCCAAAACCCGACTATACACCGACCCCCAAACCCCGACCCCAAACCCCGACTCCCAAAACCCCGACAGTACCCCGACCCCCAAACCCTGACCCCAAACCCTGACTGTACCCTGAACCCCGACGGCCCCCAAACCCGGACTCCCCCACTCTCTCCAAACCCCAACTGTATCCCAAACCCCGACCCCTAACACCCGACTGTACACCGACCACAAACTCCAATGACCCCCAAACCCCGACCACGACCCCCAAACCCCGACCCCAAACCCCGACTGCACCCCGAACCCCGACGACCCCCAAACCCCAACTCCCAACTCTCTCCAAAACCCCGACCCCAAACCCTGACTGTACCCCGACCCCCAAAACCCGCTCCCCAAAATCCCGACCCCCAAAACCCAACCCCCAAAAACCCCAAACCAAGACGACCCCCAAATCCAAACCCCCCACTCTCTCCAAAACCCTGACCCCAAACCCCAACTGTACCCCAACCCCCAAAACCCCGGCCCCCCACTTTATCCAAAACCCCAAACCCTGACCCCCAAACCCCAACCCCCAAACCCCAACCCCCAAACCCCAACCCCCAAACCCCAACTGTACCCCGACAACAAACCCGTTTGTACCCCGACTCCCAAACTCCGACTGTACCCTGACCCCCAAACCCTACCCCAAATCCCGATTGTACCCCGACCCCCAAACCCGACCCCAAACCCCGACTGTACCCCGACCCCCAAACCTGACCCCAAACCCCGACTGTACCCCGACCCCCAAACCCCGACCCCAAACCCCAACTGTACCACGACCCCCAAACCCCGACCCCCAAACCTGACCATACCCCGACCCCCAAACCTGACCCCAAACTCCGATTGTACCTCGACCCCCGAACCCCAACTGTACCCCGACCCCCAAACCTGACCGTACCCCGACCCCCAAACCCCGACTGTACCCCGACCCCCAAACCCTGACTGTACCCCGACCCCCAAAACCCACCCCCAAACTCAGACTGTACCCCGAACCCCGACGACTCCCAAACCCTGACACCCCACACACTCCAAAAGCCCAACCCCAAACCCCGACTGTACCCCGACCCCCAAACCCTGACTGTACCCCGACCCCCAAAACCCACCCCCAAACTCTGACTGTACCCCGAACACCGACGACTCCCAAACCCTGACCCCCCACTCACTCCAAAAGCCGGACCCCAGACCGCGACTGTACCCCCACCCCCAAACCCTGACTGTACCCTGACCCCCAAACCCCGACTGTACCCCGACCCCCAAAACCCGCTCCCCAAAATCCCGACCCCCAAAACCCAACCCCCAAAAACCCCAAACCAAGACGACCCCCAAATTCAAACCCCCCACTCTCCAAAACCCCGACCCCAAACCCCAACTGTACCCCAACCCCCAAAACCCCGGCCCCCCACTTTATCCAAAACCCCAAACCCTGAACCCCCAAACCCCAACCCCCAAACCCCAACCCCCAAACCCCAACTGTACCCCGACAACAAACCCGTTTGTACCCCGACTCCCAAAACCCCGACCGTACCCCGACCCCCAAACCCTGACCCCAAACCCTGACTGTACCCTGAACCCCGACGGCCCCCAAACCCGGACTCCCCCACTCTCTCCAAACCCCAACTGTATCCCAAACCCCGACCCTAACACCCGACTGTACACCGACCACAAACTCCAATGACCCCCAAACCCCGACCACGACCCCCAAACCCCGACCCCAAACCCCGACTGCACCCCGAACCCCGACGACCCCCAAACCCCAACTCCCAACTCTCTACAAAACCCCGACCCCAAACCCTGACTGTACCCCGACCCCCAAAACCCGCTCCCCAAAATCCCGACCCCCAAAACCCAACCCCCAAAAACCCCAAACCAAGACGACCCCCAAATCCAAACCCCCCACTCTCTCCAAAACCCCGACCCCAAACCCCAACTGTACCCCAACCCCCAAAACCCCGGCCCCCCACTTTATCCAAAACCCCAAACCCTGACCCCCAAACCCCAACCCCCAAACCCCAACCCCCAAACCCCAACTGTACCCCGACAACAAACCCGTTTGTACCCCGACCCCCAAACTCCGACTGTACCCTGACCCCCAAACCCTACCCCAAATCCCGATTGTACCCCGACCCCCAAACCCGACCCCAAACCCCGACTGTACCCCGACCCCCAGACCTGACCCCAAACCCGACTGTACCCCGACCCCCAAACCCCGACCCCAAACCCCAACTGTACCACGACCCCCAAACCCCGACCCCCAAACCTGACCATACCCCGACCCCCAAACCTGACCCCAAACTCCGATTGTACCTCGACCCCCGAACCCCGACTGTACCCCGACCCCCAAACCTGACCGTACTCCGACCCCCAAACCCCGACTGTACCCCGACCCCCAAACCCTGACTGTACCCCGACCCCCAAAACCCACCCCCAAACTCAGACTGTACCCCGAACCCCGACGACTCCCAAACCCTGACACCCCACACACTCCAAAAGCCCGACCCCAAACCCCGACTGTACCCCGACCCCCAAACCCTGACTGTACCCCGACCCCCAAAACCCACCCCCAAACTCTGACTGTACCCCAAACACCGACGACTCCCAAACCCTGACCCCCCACTCACTCCAAAAGCCCGACCCCAAACAGCGACTGTACCCCCACCCCCAAACCCCAACTGTACCACGACCCCCAAAACCCGACCCCAAACCCCGACTGTACCCCGACCCCCAAAACACCAAACCCAAACCCTGACTGTACCCTGACCCCAAAACCCGACTATACCCCGACCCCCAAAACCCCGACCCCCAAACCCCGAACCCAAACCCCGACCCCCAAAACCCCGACCCCCAAAACCCCGACCCCCAAACCCCAACTGTACCACGACCCCCAAACCCCGACCCCAAACGCCGACTGTACCCCAACCCCCAAAACCCCAAACCCAAACCCTGACTGTACCCAGACCCCAAAACCCGACTGTACCCCGACCCCCAAACCTGACCCCAAACCCCGACTGTACCCCAACCCCCAAACCCCGACCCCAAACTCCAACTGTACCCCGACCCCCAGACCCCGACCCCAAACTCCAACTGTACCCCGACCCCCAAACCTGACCATACCCCGACCCCCAAACCCGACCCCAAACTCCGATTGTACCTCGACCCCCGAACCCCGACAGTACCCCGACCCCCAAACCTGACTGTACCCCGACCCCCGACTGTACCCCGACCACCAAAACACGACCCCAAACCCCGACTGTACCCCGACCCCCAAACCTGACCGTACCCCGACACCCGAACCCCGACTGTACCCCGACCCTCAAAACACGACCCCAAACCCTGACTGTACCCCGACCCCCAAAACCCACTCCCAAACTCAGACTGTACCCCGGACCCGACGCTTCCCAAACCCCGACCCCTCCCACCAACTCCAAAACCCCGACCACAACCCCCGACAGTACCCCGACCCCCAAACCCTGACTGTACCCCGACCCCCAAACCCTGACTGTACCCCGACCCCCAAAACCCACCCCCAAACTCCGACTGTACCCCGAACCCTGACGACTCCCAAACCCTGACCCCCCACTCACTCCAAAAGCCCGACCCCAAACCGCGACTGTATCCCCACCCCCAAACCCTGACTGTACCCCGACCCCCAAACCCCGACTGTACCCCGACCCCCAAATCCCACCCCCAAACCCTGACTGTACCCCGACCCCCAAACCCCGACTGTACCCCGACCCCCAAATCCCACCCCCAAACTCCGACTGTACCCCGAACCCCGACGACTCCCAAACCCTCACCCCCCACTCACTCCAAAAGCCCGACCCCAAATCCCGACTGTACCGTGAGCCCCGACGACCCCCAAACCCCAACCCCAACCCCCCACTCTCTCCAAAACCCCAAACCTCGACTGTACCCCGACCCCCAAATCCCGTCCCTGTACCCCGAACCCAAAACCCCGAACCCAAACCCCGACTGTACCCCAACCCCGACGACCCCCAAATCCCAACCCCCACTCTCTCCAAAACCCCGATCCCAAACCTCAACCCCAAACCCCGACTGTACCCTGACCCCCAAAACCCCGACCCCAAAACCCCGACTGTAGCCCGACCCCAAACCCCAACTGTACCCCGACCCCCAAACCCCGACTCCCAAAACCCTGACCCCAAAACCCTGACCCCCAAACCCCAACTGTACCACGACCCCCAAAACCCGACCCCAAACCCTGACTGTACCCCGACCCCAAAACCCAACTATACCCCGACCCCCAAAACCTCAAACCCCAAATCCCAAACCCATCCCCGACCCCCAAAACCCCGACCCCCAAACCCCAACTGTACCCGGACCCCCAAAACCCCGACCCCAAACGCCGACTGTACCCCGACCCCCAAACCCAAACCCTGACTGTACCCCGATCCCCAAACCCCAACTGTACCCCGACCCCCAAACCCCGACTCCAAAAACCCTGACCCCCAAACCCCGACCCCCAAACCCCAACTGAACCACGACCCCCAAAACCCGACCTCAAACCCCGACTGTACCCGGACCCCCAAAACCCCGAACCCAAACCCTGACTGTACCCCGACCCCCAAACCCGACTACACCCGAACCCCCAAAACCCCGACCCCCAAACCCCGACTGTACCCCGACCCCCAAACCCAACCCCAAACCCCGACTGTAGCCCAACCCCAAACCCCAACTGTACCCCGACCCCCAAACCCAACCCCAAATCCCGACTGTACCCCGACCCCCAAACCCCGACTCCCAAAACCCTGACCCCCAAACCCTGACCCCCAAACCCCAACTGTACCACAACCCCCAAACCCCGACCCCAAACCCCGACTGTACCCCGACCCCCAAAACACCAAACCCAAACCCTGACTGTACCCCGACCCCAAAACCCGACTATACCCCGACCCCCAAAACCTCGACCCCCAAATCCAAAACCCCATCCCCGACCCCCAAACCCGACCCCAAACTCCGATTGTACCTCGACCCCCGAACCCCGACAGTACCCCGACCCCCAAACCTGACCGTACCCCGACCCCCGACTGTACCCCGACCACCAAAACACGACCCCAAACCCCAACTGTACCCCGACCCCCAAACCTGACTGTACCCCGACACCCGAACCCCGACTGTACCCCGACCCCCAAAACATGACCTCAACCCCTGACTGTACCCCAACCCCCAAAACCCACTCCCAAACTCAGACTGTACCCCGGACCCGACGCTTCCCAAACCCCGACCCCTCCCACCAACTCCAAAAGCCCGACCACAAACCCCGACAGTACCCCGACCCCCAAACCCTGACTGTACCCCGACCCACAAACCCTGACTGTACCCCGACCCCCAAACTCTGACTGTACCCCGACCCCCAAAACCCACCCCCAAACTCCGACTGTACCCCGAACCCTGACGACTCCCAAACCCTGACCCCCACTCACTCCAAAAGCCCGACCCCAAACCGCGACTGTACCCCCACCCCCAAACCCTGACTGTACCCCGACTCCCAAACCCCGACTGTACCCCGACCCCCAAAACCCACCCCCAACCTCCGACTGTACCCCGAACCCCGACGACTCCCAAACCCTCACCCCCCACTCACTCCAAAAGCCCGACCCCAAACCCCGACTGTACCGCGAGCCCCGATGACCCCCAAACCCCAACCCAACCCCCCACTCTCTCCAAAACCCCAAACCTCGACTGTACCCCGACCCCCAAATCCCGTCCCTGTACCCCGAACCCAAAACCCCGAACCCAAACCCCGACTGTACCCCAACCCCGATGACCCCCAAATCCCAACCCCCACTCTCTCCAAAACCCCGATCCCAAACCTCAACCCCAAACCCCGACTGTACCCTGACCCCCAAATCCCGACACCAAACCCCAACTGTACCCCGACCCCCAAACCCTGACGCCAAAACCTGACTGTACCCTGACCAAAACCCGACCCCAAACCCCGACTGTAGCCCGACCCCCAAACCCCAACTCCCAAAACCCTGACCCCAAAACCCTGACCCCCAAACCCCGACTGTACCCCGACCCCCAAAACACCAAACCCAAACCCTGACTGTACCCCGACCCCAAAACCCGACTATACCCCGACCCCCAAAACCTCGACCCCCAAATCCCAAACCCCATCCCCGACCCCCAAAACCCCGACCCCCAAACCCCAACTGTACCACGACCTCCAAACCCCGACCCCAAACGCCGACTGTACCCGACCCCCAAAACCCCAAACCCAAACCCTGACAGTACCCCGACCCCAAAACCCGACTGTACCCCGACCCCCAAAGCCCGACTCCCAAAACCCTGACCCCCAAACCCCGACCCCCAAACCCCAACTGAACCACGACCCCCAAAACCCGACCTCAAACCCTGACTGTACCCCGACCCCAAACCCCGACTGTACCCCGACCCCCAAAACCCCGAACCCAAACCCTGACTGTACCCCGACCCCCAAACCCGACTATACCCAAACCCCCAAAACCCTGACCCCTAAACCCCGACTGTACCCCGACCCCCAAACCCAACCCCAAACCCCGACTGTAGCCCGACCCCAAACCCCAACTGTACCCCGACCCCCAAACCCAACCCCAAATCCCGACTGTACCCCGACCCCCAAACCCCGACTCCCAAAACCCTGACCCCCAAACCCTGACCCCCAAACCCCAATTGTACTACGACCCCCTAAACCCGACCCCAAACCCCGACTGTACCCCGACCCCCAAAACCCGACCCCAAACCCTGACTGTACCCCGACCCCAAAACCCGACTATACCCCGACACCCAAAACCTCGACCCCCAAATCCCAAACCCCATCCCCGACCACCAAAACCCCGACCCCCAAACCCCAACTGTACCACGACCTCCAAACCCCGACCCCAAACGCCGACTGTACCCCGACCCCCAAAACCCCAAACCCAAACCCTGACTGTACCCCGACCCCAAAACCCGACTGTACCCCGACCCCCAAACCCGACTATACCCGAACCCCCAAAACCCCAACCCCCAAACCCCGACTGTACCCCGACCCCCAAACCCAACCCCAAACCCCGACTGTAGCCCGACCCCAAACCCCAACTGTACCCCGACCCCCAAACCCAACCCCAAATCCCGACTGTACCCTGACCCCCAAAACCCGACCCCAAACCCCGACTATACCCGGACCCCCAAAACCCCGAACCCAAACCCCGACTGTACCCGGACCCCCAAAACCCCGAACCCAAACCCTGACTATACCCGAACCCCCAAAACCCCGACCCCCAAATCCCAACTGTACCCCGACCCCCAAACCCCCACCCCAAACCCCGACTCCCAAAACCTCGACCCCCAAAACCCCGACTGTACCCCGACCCCCAAACCCTGACCCCAAACCCTGACTGTACCCTGAACCCTGACGGCCCCCAATCCCCGACCTCCCCACTCTCTCCAAACCCCAACTGTATCCCAAACCCCGACCCCCAAAACCCAACCCCTAACACCCGACTGTAGACCGACCACAAACCCCAATGACCCCCAGACCCCGACCCCGACCCCGACCCCGAAACCCTGACCCCAAACCCCAACTGTACCCCAAACCCCGACGACCCTTCAAACCCCGACCCCCCACTCTCTCCAAAACCCGACCCCAAATTCCAACTGTACCCCGAACCCCAAACCAAGACCCCGAACCCTGCCCCCAAAACCCCGACCCCCGAACCCCGACCCCCAACCCCCAAACCCCGTCCCCAAAACCCCCGACTTCAAAACCCCCGACCCCAAAACCCCGACCCCAAAACCCCTACTGTACCCCAACCCCGAACCCCGACGGCCCCCAAAACCCAAGCCCCCACTCTCTCCAAAACGCCGACCCCAAGCCCCGACCCCAAACCCCAAAACCCCGATTGTATCCCGACCCCCAAACCCCAACCCCAAACCCCGACTGTACCCCGACCCCCAAAACCCCGACCCCCAAAACCCAACCCCCAAAAACCCCAAACCAAGACGACCCCCAAATCCAAAACCCCCACTCTCTCCAAAACCCCGACCCCAAACCCCAACTGTACCCCTACCCCCAAAACCCCGGCCCCCCACTTTCTCCAAAACCCCGAACACCGGCCCCCAAACCCTGACCCCCAAACCCCGACCCCAAACCCCAACTGTACCCCAACCCCCAAAACCCCGGCCCCCCACTTTATCCAAAACCCCGAACCCCGGCTCCCAAACCCTGACCCCCAAACCCCAACCCCCAAACCCCGACTGTACCCCGAGCCTCGACGACCCCCAAACCCCGACCCCCAACTCTCTCCAAAACCCCGCCCCCAAACCGCGACTGTACCCCGACCCCCAAACCCCGCCCCCAAAACCCCGAACCCCGCCCGCAAACCCCGACCCCAAAACCCCGACCCCAAAACCCCGACCCCAAAACCCCGACCCCAAAACCTTACTGTACCCCGACCCCAAACCCCGACTGTACCCCAACCCCAATGACCCCTAAACCCAAACCCCCACTCTCTCCAAAATCCTGATCCCAAACCCCGACCCCAAACCTTGACTGTACCCCGACCCCAAACCCCAACACTACCCCGACCCCCAAAACCTCGACCCCAAACCCCAACTCTACCCCAAACCCCAAAACCCCGACCCCCAAACCCCAACTGTACCCCGACCCCGAACCCTGCCCCCAAAACCCCGACCCCCAAACCCCAACTGTACCCCAAACCCCGACGACCCCCCACTCTCTCCAAACCCCGACTGTACCCCGACCCCCAAACCCCGACCCCGAACACCGCCAAAACCCCGACCCCCAAACCCCCACCCCAAAACTCCCACCCCAAAACCCCCACCCCAAAACCCAGACGCCAAAACCGAGACCCCAAAACCCCTACTGTACCCTGACCCTAAACCCCGACGACCCCCAAACCCCAACCCCCCACTCTCTCCAAAACCCCGACCCCAAACCCCGACCCCAAACCCCAACCCCCCACTCTCTCCAAAACCCCGACCCCAAACCCCGACCCCAAACCCCGACCCCGACCCCGAACCCTGCCCCCAAAACCCCAAACCCCGACTGCGCCCCAAACCCCGACGACCCCCCACTCTCTCCAAAACCATGACCCTAAGCCCAAACTGTACTCCAACCCCAAACCCCGATTGTACCCCGACCCCCGAACCCCACGCCCTCGCCCTCCCCTACTCCCCAAACCTGGACCCTTCGATGAGTGAATCACAGAGATCTGCAGCTCCTCAGTAGTTCTGACTGACGGGAATCTCCAGACAGACGGGGAACTTGCTGAGGATTATTGTAACAAGCCTCGTCCCTGCCGACCCCATCACTGCCACCTATACTGTCCTCACAATCCCATAACAACACCAGCGTAGATACCTACTGGTCGTGATGTATCCCTTCACTGGACGGAACATCACAGCATGGTCTGTGTAAACAGGGAATAAAGGCATTAATACTCTCTTGAACAAACCTTTCCACTTCATAAACAACAATACGCAAAACAAAGAACAAAGAAAGTTACAGCCCAGGAACACGCCCTTCAGCACTCCAAGCCTGCGCCAATCCAGATCCTCGATCTAAGCCTGCTACCTATTTTCTGAGGGTCTGTCCATTCATGTATCTGTCGAGATATATCTTAAATGGGGCTATCATTCCCACTTACCAGGAATAGGGGGTGGGGTTTGGGGAGGGGGGGGAGTAGAGGCAGGAATGATAGCATCATTTATGATGTATTTAAAATAAACCCTTTGTTCCCAAACTCTCACCCTCTACTGATCATATAAACTCTTCAGCATTACAGCACAGCACTCTGGAAAACTGCCCAACAGCCCCTCAGAAAGTAATGTCGAGGATACGCACTGAGGGAGTGGGCACTGTCGGAGGGTCAGTGCTGAGGGAGTGGGCACTGTCGGAGGGTCAGTGCTGAGGGAGCACTGCACTGTCAGAGGGTCAGTGCTGAGGGAGTGGGCACTGTCGGAGGGTCAGTGCTGAGGGAGCACTGCACTGTCAGAGGGTCAGTGCTGAGGAAGCACCGTACTGTCAGACGGTCAGCGCTGAGGGGGTGGGCACTGTCGGAGGGTCAGTGCTGAGGGAGTGGGCACTGTTGGAGGGTCAGTGGTGAGGGAGCACTGCACTGTCGGAGGGTCAGTGCTGAGGGAGTGAGCACTGTCGGAGGGTCAGCGCTGAGGGAGTGGGCACTGTCGGAGGGTCAGTGCTGAGGGATTGCTGCACTGTCGGAGGGTCAGTGCTGAGGGAGTGCCGCACTGTCGGAAGGTCAGTGCTGAGGGAGTGGGCACTGTCGGAGGGTCAGTGCTGAGGGAGTGCTGCACTGTCGGAGGGTCAGTCCTGAGGGAGTGCCGCACTGTCGGAGGGTCAGTGCTGAGGGAGTGCCGCACTGTCGGATGGTCAGTGCTGGAGAGTGCCGTACTGTCGTATGGTCAGTGCTGAGGGAGTGCCGCACTGTAGGAGGGTCAGTGCTAAGGGAGCGCCGCACTGTCAGAGGGTCAGTGCTGAGGGAGTGAGCACTGTTGGAGGGTCAGTGCTGAGGGAACGCCACACTGTCAGAGGGTCAGCGCTGAGGGAGTGGGCACTGTTGGAGGGTCAGTGCTGAGGGAGCGCTGCACTGTCGGAGGGTCAGTGCTGAGGGAGTGCCGCTCTGTCGGAGGGTCAGTGCTGAGGGAGTGCCGCACTGTCGGATGGTCAGTGCTGAGGGAGTGCCGCTCTGTCGGAGGGTCAGTGCTGAGGGAGTGCCGCACTGTCGGAGGGTCAGTGCTGAGGGAGCGCCGCACTGTCGGAGGGTCAGCGCTGAGGGAGTGGGCACTGTCGGAGGGTCAGCGCTGAGGGAGCGCCAAACTGTCAGAGAGTCAGTGCTGCGAGAGCTGGTGCTGTCGGAAGGTCAGTGCTGAGGGAGCACCGCACTATCGGAGGGTCAGTGCTGAGGGAACGCCGCACTGTCGGAGGGTCAGTGCTGAGGGAGCACCGCACTGTCGGAGGGTCAGTGCTGAGGGAACGCCGCACTGTCGGAGGGTTAGTGCTGAGGGAGTGCTACACTGTCGGAGGGTCACTGCTGAGGGAGTGCCGCACTGTTGGCGGGTCAGTGCTGTGGGAGAGGACTCTGTCGGAGGGTCAGTGCTGAGGGAGAGGGCACTGTCAGAGGGTCAGTGCTGAGGGAGTGGCCATGATCGGAGGGTCAGTGCTGAGGGAGTGAGCACTGTCGGAGGGTCAGTGCTGACGGAGTGAGCACTGTCGGAGGGTCAGTGCTGAGGGAGCGCCGCACTATCGGAGGGTCCGTGCTGAAGGAGCGCCGCACTGTCGGAGGGTTAGTGCTGAGGGAGTGCCGCACTGTCGGAGGGTCAGTGCTGAGGGAGCAGGCACTGTCAGAGGGTCAGTGCTGAGGGAGCGCCGCACTGTCGGAGGGTCAGTGCTGAGGGAGTGCCGCACTGTCGGAGGGTCAGTGCTGAGGGAGCAGGCACTGTGGGAGGGTCAGTGCTGAGGGAGTGCCGCACTGTCGGAGGGTCAGTGCTGAGGGAATGCCGCACCGTTGGAGGGTCAGTGCTGAGGGAGTGGGCACTGTCGGAGAGTTCAGTGCTGAGGGAGTGCTGCACTGTCGGAGGGTCAGTGCTGAGGGAGTGCCGCACTGTCGGAGGGACAATGCTGAGGGAGTGGGCACTGTTGGAGGGTCAGTGCTGAGGGAGCACTGCACTGTCGGAGGGTCAGTGCTGAGGGAGTGAGCACTGTCGGAGGGTCAGCGCTGAGGGAGTGGGCACTGTCGGAGGGTCAGTGCTGAGGGAGTGCCGCACTGTCGGAGGGTCAGTGCTGAGGGAGTGCTGCACTGTCGGAGGGTCAGTGCTGAGGGAGTGCCGCACTGTCGGATGGTCAGTGCTGGAGAGTGCCGTACTGTCGTATGGTCAGTGCTGAGGGAGTGCCGCACTGTCGGAGGGTCAGTGCTAAGGGAGCGCCGCACTGTCAGAGGGTCAGTGCTGAGGGAGTGAGCACTGTTGGAGGGTCAGTGCTGAGGGAGTGCCACACTGTCAGAGGGTCAGCGCTGAGGGAGTGGGCACTGTTGGAGGGTCAGTGCTGAGGGAGCGCTGCACTGTCGGTGGGTCAGTGCTGAGGGAGCGCCGCACTGTCGGAGGGTCAGCGCTGAGGGAGTGGGCACTGTCGGAGGGTCAGTGCTGAGGGAGCGCCAAACTGTCAGAGAGTCAGTGCTGCGAGAGCTGGTGCTGTCGGAAGGTCAGTGCTGAGGGAGCACCGCACTGTCGGAGGGTCAGTGCTGAGGGAACGCCGCACTGTCGGAGGGTCAGTGCTGAGGGAGCACCGCACTGTCGGAGGGTCAGTGCTGAGGGAACGCCGCACTGTCGGAGGGTTAGTGCTGAGGGAGTGCTACACTGTCGGAGGGTCACTGCTGAGGGAGTGCCGCACTTTTGGCGGGTCAGTGCTGTGGGAGAGGACTCTGTCGGAGGGTCAGTGCTGAGGGAGTGGCCATGATCGGAGGGTCAGTGCTGAGGGAGTGAGCACTGTCGGAGGGTCAGTGCTGACGGAGTGAGCACTGTCGGAGGGTCAGTGCTGAGGGAGCGCCGCACTGTCGGAGGGTCCGTGCTGAAGGAGCGCCGCACTGTCGGAGGGTTAGTGCTGAGGGAGTGCCGCACTGTCGGAGGGTCAGTGCTGAGGGAGCAGGCACTGTCAGAGGGTCAGTGCTGAGGGAGCGCTGCACTGTCGGAGGGTCAGTGCTGAGGGAGTGCCGCACTGTCGGAGGGTCAGTGCTGAGGGAGCAGGCACTGTGGGAGGGTCAGTGCTGAGGGAGTGCCGCACTGTCGGAGGGTCAGTGCTGAGGGAATGCCGCACCGTTGGAGGGTCAGTGCTGAGGGAGTGGGCACTGTCGGAGGGTTCAGTGCTGAGGGAGTGCTGCACTGTCGGAGGGTCAGTGCTGAGGGAGTGCCGCACTGTCGGAGGGACAGTGCTGAGGGAGTGAGCACTGTCGGAGGGTCAGTGCTGAGGGAGTGCCGCACTGTCGGAGGGTCAGTGCTGAGGGAGTGCCGCACTGTCGGAGGGTCAGTGCTGAGTGAGTGCCGCACTGTCGGAGGGTCAGTGCTGAGGGAGTGCCGCACTGTCGGAGGGTCAGTGCTGAGGGAGTGCCACATTGTCGGAGGGTCAGTGCTGAGGGAGTGCCGCACTGTCGGAGGGTCAGTGCTAAGGGAGCGCCGCACTGTCGGAGGGTCAGTGCTGAGGGAGTGCCACACTGTCGGAGGGTCAGTGCTGAGGGAGTGCCGCACTGTCGGAGGGTCAGTGCTGAGGGAGTGCCGCATTGTCGTATGGTCAGTGCTGAGGGAGTGCCGCACTGTCGGAGGGTCAGTGCTAAGGGAGCGCCGCACTGTCGGAGGGTCAGTGCTGAGGGAGTGGGCACTGTTGGAGGGTCAGTGCTGAGGGAGTGCCGCACTGTCAGAGGGTCAGTGCTGAGGGAGTGGGCACTGTCGGAGGGTCAGTGCTGAGGGAGTGCCGCACTGTCAGAGCGTCAGTGCTAAGGGAGCGCCGCACTGTCGGAGGGTCAGTGCTGAGGGAGTGGGCACTGTTGGAGGGTCAGTGATGAGGGAGTGCCGCACTGTCGGAGGGTCAGTGCTAAGGGAGCACCGCACTGTCGGAGGGTCAGTGCTGAGGGAGTGCCGCACTGTCGGAGGGTCAGTGCTGAGGGAGCGCCGCACTGTCGGAGGGTCAGTGCTGAGGGAGTGGGCACTGTCGGAGGGTCAGTGCTGAGGGAGTGGGCACTGTCGGAGGGTCAGTGCTGAGGGAGCACCGCACTGTCGAAGGATCAGTGCTGAGAGAGTGCCGCACTGTCGGAGGGTCAGTGCTGAGGGAGTGGGCACTGTTGGAGGGTCAGTGCTGAGGGAGTGCCGCACTGTCGGAGGGTCAGTGCTGAGGGAGCGCCGCACTGTCGGAGGGTCAGTGCTGAGGGAGCGCCGCACTGTCGGAGGGTCAGTGCTGAGGGAGCGTCGCACTGTCAGAAGGTCAGTGCTGAGGGAGCACCGCACTGTCAGAGAATCTGTGCTGAGGGAGTGCAGCACTGTCGGAGGATCAGTGCTGAGGGAGTGCTGCACTGTCGGAGGGTCAGTGCTGAGGGAGTGCCGCACTGTTGGCGGGTCAGTGCTGAGGGAGTGCCGCACTGTTGGCGGGTCAGTGCTGAGGGAGTGGGCACTGTCAGAGGGTCAATGCTGAGGGAGTGCCGCACTGTCGGAGGGTCAGTGCTGAGGGAGTGCCGCACTGTCGGAGTGTCAGTGCTGAAGGAGTGCCGCACTGTCGGAGGGTCAGTGCTGAGGGAGTGAGCACTGTCGGAGGGTCAGTGCTGAGGGAGCGCCGCACTGTCGGAGGGTCAGTGCTGGGGGAACGCCGCACTGACAGAGGGTCAGTGCTGGGGGAGCGCCGCACTGTCGGAGGGTCAGTGCTGGGGGAGCGCCGCACTGTCGGAGGGTCAGTGCTGGGGGAGCGCCGCACTGTCGGAGGGTCAGTGCTGGGGGAACGCCGCACTGTCGGAGGGTCAGTGCTGGGGGAACGCCGCACTGTCGGAGGGTCAGTGCTGGAAGACCGAGCACTCTGGGAGCTGCCGACTCAGCTATCAGTTTTACTCACCAGCTTCTCTCTTATCTCGAATAATTTCAATAACACCATCTTCGTCCAGGATTGGGTAACGAGCTGGAATTAGAACGTTTCAGAGTGACCAAACAAGCCGCAAAATTGCCCGGGAAAGGAGAACTCTATCTGGCCCCTCAGCACAGTCACAGCCTCTCTGTCAGAGCGCTCCATCCTGGGCCATCCAACCTAACACTGAGAGAAAGCAAGTGGGGAACCCACAACAGCAGCAGATCCACACAGACAGTGACAAACGATTCAGACCAATTCCGGCAGGTATTAACGCTCCCGCCAACCCTACACACCTTCCCAAAACCCCTCCTGACCCAACACACCTTTCCGTCAACCCCTCCCAAACCCAACACACCTTCCCTCAACCCCTCCCAAACCCAACACACCTTCCCTCAACCCCTCCCAAACCCAACACACCTTCCCTCAACACTTCCCAACCCAACACACCTTCCCTCAATCCCCCAAACCCAACATACCTTCGCTCAACCCCTCCCAAACCCAACACACCTTCCCTCAACCCCTCCCAAACCCAACACACCTTCCCTCAATCCCCCAAACCCAACACACCTTCCCTCAACCCCTCCCAAACCCAACACACCTTCCCTCAATCCCCCAAACCCAACACACCTTCCCTCACTCCCCCAAACCCAACACACCTTCCCTCAATCCCCCAAACCCAACACACCTTCCCTCAACCCCTCCCAAACCCAACACACCTTCCCTCAACCCCTCCCAAACCCAACACACCTTCCCTCAATCCCCCAAACCCAACACACCTTCCCTCAATCCCTCCCAAACCCAACACACCTTCCCTCAATCCCCCAAACCCAACACACCTTCCCTCAATCCCCCAAACCCAAAACACCTTCCCTCAATCCCCCAAACCCAACACACCTTCCCTCAATCCCCCAAACCCAACACACCTTCCCTCAATCCCCCAAACCCAACACACCTTCCCTCAATCCCCCAAACCCAACACACCTTCCCTCGATCCCCCAAACCCAACACACCTTCCCTCGATCCCCCAAACCCAACACACCTTCCCTCGATCCCCCAAACCCAACACACCTTCCCTCGATCCCCCAAACCCTACACACCTTCCCTCAACCCCTCCCAAACCCAACACACCTTCCCTCAACACCTCCAAAACCCAACACACCTTCCCTCAATCCCGCAAACCCAACACACCTTCCCTCAACCCCTCCCAACTGAACACACCTTCCCTCAACCCCTCCCAACCCTACACACCTTCCCTCAACCCCTCCCAACCCTACACACCTTCCCTCAACCCCTCCCAAACCCAACACACCTTCCCTCAACCCCTCTCAAACCCAACACACCTTCCCTCAACCCCTCTCAACTGAACACACCTTCCCTCAACCCCTCCCAAACCCAACACACCTTCCCTTAACCCCTCTCAAACCCAACACACCTTCCCTCAACCCCTCCCAAACCCAACACACCTTCCCTCAACCCCTCTCAACTGAACACACCTTCCCTCAACCCCTCCCAACCCTACATTCCTTCCCTCAACCTCTCCCAAACCAACACAGCTTCCCTCAACCCCTCTCAACTGAACACACCTTCCCTCAACCCCTCTCAACCCTACACACCTTCCCACAACCCCTCCCAACCCAACACACCTTCCCTCAACCTCTCCCAAACCAACACAGCTTCCCTCAACCCCTCTCAACAAGGGATGAATGCAGATTTCTCCAGCTTTCTCATTTCCCCTCCACCCCACCTTATCTCAGTCCCAACCCTCGGACTCAGTACCGCCCTCTTGACCTGCAATCTTCTTCCCGAACTCTCCGCCCCACCCCCTCTCCGGCCTATCACCCTCACCTTAACCTTCCACCTATCGCATTCCCAACGCCCCTCCCCCAAGTCCCTCCTCCCTACCTTTTATCTTAGCCTGCTTGGCACACTTTCCTCATTCCTAAAGAAGGGCTTATGCCCGAAACATGATTCTCCTGCTCCTTGTATGCTGCCTGACCTGCTGTGCTTTTCCAGCAACACATTTTTAAGCTCTGATCTCCAGCATCTGCAGTCCTCACTTACACCTTCCCTCAACCCAACCAACCCAACACACCTTCCCTCAACCCCACCCAACGCAACACACCTTCCCTCAACCCCACCCAACGCAACACACCTTCCCTCAAGCCCTCCCAACCCAACATACCTTCCCTCAACCTCCCAACCTAACACACCTTCCCTCAACAACTCCCAACCCATACACCTTCCCTCAACCCCTCCCAACTCAACACACATTCCCTCAACCCCACCCAACCTAAAACACCTTCCCTCAACCCCTCCCAACCCAACACACCATCCCTTAACCCCTCAGAACCCAACACACCATCCCTCAACCCCACCCAACGCAACACACCTTCCCTCAAGCCCTCCCAACCCAACACACCTTCCCTCAATCCCCCAAACCCAACATACCTTCCCTCAACCCCTCCCAAACCCAACACACCTTCCCTCAACCCCTCCCAAACCCAACACACCTTCCCTCAATCCCCCAAGCCCAACACACCTTCCCTCAACCCCTCCCAAACCCAACACACCTTCCCTCAATCCCCCAAACCCAACACACCTTCCCTCAATCCCCCAAACCCAACACACCTTCCCTCAATCCCCCAAACCCAACACACCTTCCCTTGATCCCCCAAACCCAACACACCTTCCCTCAATCCCCCAAACCCAACACACCTTCCCTCGATCACCCAAACCCTACACACCTTCCCTCAACCCCTCCCAAACCCAACACACCTTCCCTCAACCCCTCCCAAACCCAACACACCTTCCCTCAACACCTCCAAAACCCAACACACCTTCCCTCAATCCCGCAAACCCAACACACCTTCCCTCAACACCTCCAAAACCCAACACACCTTCCCTCAATCCCGCAAACCCAACACACCTTCCCTCAACCTCTCCCAAACCCAACACACCTTCCCTCAATCCCGCAAACCCAACACACCTTCCCTCAACCTCTCCCAAACCGAACACACCTTCCCTCAACCCCTGTCAACTGAACACACCTTCCCTCAACCCCTCCCAACCCTATACACCTTCCCTCAACCCCTCCCAAACCCAACACACCTTCCCTCAACCCCTCCCAAACCCAACACACCTTCCCTCAACCCCTCTCAAACCCAACACACCTTCCCTCAACCCCTCTCAACTGAACACACCTTCCCTCAACCCCTCCCAAACCCAACACACCTTCCCTCAACCCCTCTCAACTGAACACACCTTCCCTCAACCCCTCCCAACCCTACACACCTTCCCTCAACCTCTCCCAAACCAACACAGCTTCCCTCAACCCCTCTCAACTGAACACACCTTCCCTCAACCCCTCTCAACTCTACACACCTTCCCACAACCCCTCCCAACCCAACACACCTTCCCTCAACCTCTCCCAAACCAACACAGCTTCCCTCAACCCCTCTCAACAAGGGATGAATGCAGATTTCTCCAGCTTTCTCATTTCCCCTCCACCCCACCTTATCTCAGTCCCAACCCTCGGACTCAGTACCGCCCTCTTGACCTGCAATCTTCTTCCCGAACTCTCCGCCCCACCCCCTCTCCGGCCTATCACCCTCACCTTAACCTTCCACCTATCGCATTCCCAACGCCCCTCCCCCAAGTCCCTCCTCCCTACCTTTTATCTTAGCCTGCTTGGCACACTTTCCTCATTCCTAAAGAAGGGCTTATGCCCGAAACATGATTCTCCTGCTCCTTGGATGCTGCCTGACCTGCTGTGCTTTTCCAGCAACACATTTTTAAGCTCTGATCTCCAGCATCTGCAGTCCTCACTTACACCTTCCCTCAACCCAACCAACCCAACACACCTTCCCTCAACCCCACCCAACGCAACACACCTTCCCTCAACCCCACCCAACGCAACACACCTTCCCTCAAGCCCTCCCAACCCAACATACCTTCCCTCAACCTCCCAACCTAACACACCTTCCCTTAACAACTCCCAACCCATACACCTTCCCTCAACCCCTCCCAACTCAACACACATTCCCTCAACCCCACCCAACCTAAAACACCTTCCCTCAACCCCTCCCAACCCAACACACCATCCCTTAACCCCTCCGAACCCAACACACCATCCCTCAACCCCACCCAACGCAACACACCTTCCCTCAAGCCCTCCCAACCCAACACACCTTCCCTCAACCTCCCAACCCAACACACCTTCCCTCAACCTCCCAACCCAACACACCTTCCCTCAACCCCTCCCAACCGAACATACCTTCACTCAACACCTCCCAACCCACACACCTTCCTTCAACACCTCCCAAATCTATACCCATTCCCTCAACCCCTCCCAACCCAACACACCTTCCCTCAACCCTTCCCAACCCAACACACCTTCCCTCAACTCCTCCCAACACAGCACACCTTCCCTCAACCCCTCCCAACACAACACACCTTCCCTCAACCCTTCTCATCCCAACATACCTTCCCACAACCCCTCCCAACCCAACACACCTTCCCACAACCCCTCCCTTCCCAACACACCTTCCTCAATCCCTCCCAACCAACACACCTTCCCACAACCTCTCCCAACCCAACACACCTTTCCTCAATCCCTCCCAACCAACACACCTTCCCTCAACCCCTCCCATCTCAGCATACCTTCCCTCAAACACTCCCAACCCAACACACCTTCCCTCAACCCTTACCAGCCAACACACCTTCCCACAACCCCTCCAAAATGAACACACCTTCCCACAACCCCTCCCAAACCAACACACCTTCCCTCAACCCCTCCCAAACAAACGCACCTTCCCACAACCCCTCCAAAACCAACACACCTTCCCTCAACCTCTCCCAACCCAACATAGCTTCCCACAATCCCTCCAAAATGAACACACCTTCCCACAACCTCTCCCAAACCAACACACCTTCCCTCAACCCCTCCCAAACAAATGCACCTTCCCTCAATCCCTCCCAACCCAACACACCTTCCCACAACCCCTCCCTTCCCAACACACCTTCCTCAATCCCTCCCAACCAACACACCTTCCCACAACCCTTCTCAACCCAACACACCTTCCCTCAATCCCTCCCAACCAACACACCTTCCCTCAACCCCTCCCATCTCAGCATACCTTCCCTCAAACACTCCCAACCCAACACACCTTCCCTCAACCCTTACCAGCCAACACACCTTCCCACAACCCCTCCAAAATGAACACACCTTCCCACAACCCCTCCCAACCCAACACACCTTCCCACAACCCCTCCCTTCCCAACACACCTTCCTCAATCCCTCCCAACCAACACACCTTCCCAAAACCCCTCCCAACCCAACACACCTTTCCTCAATCCCTCCCAACCAACACACCTTCCCTCAACCCCTCCCATCTCAGCATACCTTCCCTCAAACACGCCCAACCCAACACACCTTCCCTCAACCCTTACCAGCCAACACACCTTCCCACAACCCCTCCAAAATGAACACACCTTCCCACAACCCCTCCCAAACCAACACACCTTCCCTCAACCCCTCCCAAACAAACGCACCTTCCCTCAACCCCTCCCAAACCAACACACCTTCCCTCAATCCCTCCAAAATGAAGACACCTTCCCACAACCCCTCCCAAACCAACACACCTTCCCTCAACCCCTCCCAAACCAACACACCTTCCCTCAACCGCTCCCAAACAAACGCACCTTCCCTCAACCCCTCCCAAACCAACACACCTTCCCTCAATCTCTCCCAACCCAACATAGCTTCCCACAATCCCTCCAAAATGAACACACCTTCCCACAACCTCTCCCAAACCAACACACCTTCCCTCAACCCCTCCCAAACAAATGCACCTTCCCTCAATCCCTCCCAACCCAACACACCTTCCCTCAACCCCTCCCAAACAAACGCACCTTCCCTCAACCCCTCCCAAACCAACACACCTTCCCTCAATCTCTCCCAACCCAACATAGCTTCCCACAATCCCTCCAAAATGAACACACCTTCCCACAACCTCTCCCAAACCAACACACCTTCCCTCAACCCCTCCCAAACAAATGCACCTTCCCTCAATCCCTCCCAACCCAACACACCTTCCCACAACCCCTCTCTTCCCAACACACCTTCCTCAATCCCTCCCAACCAACACACCTTCCCACAACCCTTCCCAACCCAACACACCTTCCCTCAATCCCTCCCAACCAACACACTTTCCCTCAACCCCTCCCATCTCAGCATACCTTCCCTCAAACACTCCCAACCCAACACACCTTCCCTCAACCCTTACTAGCCAACACACCTTCCCACAACCCCTCCCAACCCAACACATCTTCCCTCAACCCTTCCCAACCAACACACCTTCCCTCAATCCCTCCAAAATGAAGACACCTTCCCACAACCCCTCCAAAATGAACACACCTTCCCACAACCCCTCCCAAACAAACGCACCTTCTCTCAACCCCTCCCAAACCAACACACCTTCCCTCAATCTCTCCCAACCCAACATAGCTTCCCACAATCCCTCCAAAATGAACACACCTTCCCACAACCTCTCCCAAACCAACACACCTTCCCTCAACCCCTCCCAAACAAATGCACCTTCCCTCAATCCCTCCCAACCCAACACACCTTCCCACAACCCCTCCCTTCCCAACACACCTTCCTCAATCCCTCCCAACCAACACACCTTTCCACAACCCTTCCCAACCCAACATAGCTTCCCACAATCCCTCCAAAATGAACACACCTTCCCACAACCTCTCCCAAACCAACACACCTTCCCTCAACCCCTCCCAAACAAATGCACCTTCCCTCAATCCCTCCCAACCCAACACACCTTCCCACAACCCCTCCCTTCCCAACACACCTTCCTCAATCCCTCCCAACCAACACACCTTTCCACAACCCTTCCCAACCCAACACACCTTCCCTCAATCCCTCCCAACCCAACATAGCTTCCCATAATCCCTCCAAAATGAACACACCTTCCCACAACCCCTCCCAAACCAACACACCTTCCCTCAATCCCTCCCAAATCAACACACCTTCCCTCAATCCCTCCCAACACACCTTCCCACAACTCCTCCAAACCCAACACACCTTCCCACACCTCCCAACCCAACACACCATCCCTCAACCCCACCCAATGCAACACACCATCCCTCAACCCCACCCAACCCAACACACCTTCCCACAACACCTCCCAACCCAACACACCTTCCCACAACAATTCCCAACCCAATACACCATCCCTCATCCCCACCCAACCCAACACACCTTCCCTCAACCCCTCCCAACCCAACACACCATCCCTCAACCCCACCCAACCCAACACACCTTCCCTCAACACCTCCCAAGCCAACACACCTTCCCTCAACCCCACCCAACCCAACACACCATCTCTCAACCCCACCCAACCCAACACACCTTCCCACAACACCTCCCAACCCAACACACCATCCCTCAACCCCACCCAACCCAACACACCATCCCTCAACCCCACCCAACCCAACACACCTTCCCACAACACCTCCCAAGCCAACACACCTTCCCTCAACCCCACCCAATGCAACACACCTTCCCTCAAGCCCTCCCACCGGGACACACCTTCCCCAACCCCTCCCAACCCAACACACCTTCCCTCAGCCCCTCCCAACCGAACACACCTTCCCTCAACCCTTCCCAACCCAACACACCTTCCCTCAACACCTCCCAAACCTATACACCTTCCCTCAACCCCTCCCAACTCAACATACATTCCCTCAACCCCTCCCAACCCAACACACCTTCCCTCAAACCCTCCCAACCTTACACACCTTTCCTCAATCCCTCCCAACCCAACACAACCTTCCCTCAAACCCTACACACCATCCCTCAATCCCTCCCAACCCAACACCACCTTCCCTAAAACCCTCCCAACCCTACACACCTTCCCTCAATCCCTCCCAACCCAATACACCTTCCCTCAACCCCTCCCAACCCAACACACCTTCCCTCAACCCCTCCCAAACCAACACACCTTCCCAACCCAACACACCTTCCCTCAATCCCTCCCAAGCCAATACACCTTCCCTCAACACCTCCCAAACCTATACACCTTCCCTCAACCCCTCCCAACCCAACACACCTTCCCTTAACCCTTCCCAAACCAACACACCTGCCCTCAACCCTTCCCAACCCAACACACCTTCCCTCAACTCCTCTCAACACAACACACCTTTCCTCACACCCTCCCAACCCAACACACCTTCCCTCAACCCCTCCCATCCCAACATACCTTCCCTCAACCCCTCCCAACACAACAAACCTTCCCTCAAACCCTTCCCAACCCAACACACTTTCCCTCAACCCTTCCCAACCCAACACACCTTTCCACAAATCCCCCCCATCCAACCCAACACACCTTCCTTCAACCCCTCCCAGCTCAGCACACCTTCCCACAATCCCTTCCCAACCCAACACACCTTCTCACAACCCCTCCCAACCCAACACACCTTCCCTCAACCCCTCCCAACACAACACACCTTCCCACAATCCCTTCCCAACCCAACACACCTTCCCTCAACCCCTCCCAACACAACACACCTTCTCACAACCCCTCCCAACCCAACACACCTTCCCTCACCGCCTCCCAACCCAACACACCTTCCCTCAACCCTACCAACTCAACACACCTTCAGCCCCTCCCAACCCAAAAGACCTTTCCTCAACCCTCCCAACTCAACACACCTTCCTTCAACCCCTCCCAACTCAACACACCTTCCCACATCCCCTCACAACCAACACACCTTCCCTCACCCCCTCCCAAATGAAAATACTTTCCCTCAACCCTCCCAAATCAACACACCTTCCCTTAGCCCTTCCCAACCCAATACACCTTCCCAGAACCCCTCCCAAACCAGTACTCCTTCCCTCAACCCCTCCCAACCCAACACACCTTCCCTCAACCTCACCCAACTTAACACACCTTCACTCAAGCCCACCCAACTCAACACAATTTCCCTCAACCCCGCCCAGCCCCACCGACCATAAACACCCCCAACCCAAATCAGATGCACTGACCATAAACCCCCCCCCAATCCAACTCACCCCCACCGACCATAAATACCACCCAATCCAACTCAGACCCACCGACCTTAACCCCCCCAAACCAACTCACCCCCACTGACCATAAACACCCCCCAACCCAAGTCACCCCCACCGACCATAAACAGCCCCAGCCCAACTCAGACCCACCGACCATAAACAACCCAACTCAACACACACCCACCGACCATAAACACCCACAACCCAACCCTGCCCCACCGACCATATACACCCCCCAACCCAACTCAGCCCCCCGACCATAAACACCCACAACCCAACCCTGCCCCACCGACCATATACACCCCCCAATCCAACTCAGCCCCCCGACCATAAACACCCCCAACGCAACCCTGCCCCACCGACCAGAAACACCCCCCAACCCAACTTAGCCCCACCAACCATAAACACCCCCCAACCCAACTCACCCCCATCGACCATAAACACCCCCCAGCCCAACTCAGACCCATCGACCATAAACACCCCCAACCCAACTCAGACCCCCTGACCATAAACACCCCCCAACCCAACTCAGCCACATCGACCATAAACATCCCCCAACCCAACTCAGACCCCCCGACCATAAACACCCCCCAACCCAACTCACCCCCACCGACCATAAACACCCCCAACCCAACTCAGACCCACCCACCGACCATAAACACCCCCCAACCCAACTCAGACCCCCGACCATAAACACCCCTCAACCCAACTCACCCCCATCGACCATAAACACCCCCCAACCCAACTCACCCTTACCGACCATAAACACCCCCCCAACCCAACTCAGACCCCCCCGACCATAAACACCACCCAACCCAACCCACCCCATCGACCATAAACACCCCCCAACCCAACTCACCCCGACTGATCATAATCCCACCCCAACCCAACTCACCCCCACCGAAAATAAACACCCCCAAATCCAACTCACCCCCACCGACCATAAACACACCCCAACCCAACTCACCCCCAACGACCATAAACACCCCCCAACCCAACACACCCCCACCGACCATAAACATCCCCAACCCAACCCTGCCCCACCGACCATAAACACCCCCCAACCCAACTCAGCCCCACCGATCATAAACACCCCCCAACCCAACTCACCCCATTGACCATAAACACCCCCCAACCCAACTCAGACCCATCGACCATAAACACTCCCCAACCCAACTCACCCCCACCGACCATAAACACCCCCAACCCAACTCAGACCCCCGACCATAAACACCCCCCAACCCAACTCACCCCCATCGACCATAAACATCCCCCACCCAACTCAGCCCCATCGACCATAAACACCCCCAACCCAACTCACCCCCACCGACCATAAACACCCCCCAACCCAACTCAGACCCCCCGACCATAAACACCCCCCAATCCAACTCACCCCCCACCGACCATAAACACCCCCAACCCAACTCAAACCCACCCACCGACCATAAACACCCCCCAACCCAACTCAGACCCCCGAACATAAACACCCCCCAACCCAACTCAGACCCCCCGACCATAAACACCACCCAACCCAACTCACCCCCACCGACCATAAACACGCCCCAACCCAACTCAGACCTGACCATAAACACCCCCCAACCCAACTCACCCCCACTGACCATAAACACCCCCCAACCCAACTCAGACCTGACCATAAACACCCCCCAACCAACTCACCCCCACTGACCATAAACACCCCCCAACCCAACTCACCCCTACCGACCATAAACACCCCCCAACCCAACTCACCCCCACCGACCATAAATACCATCCAACCCAACTCACCCCCACCGACCATAAACACCCCCCAACCCAACTCACCCCAACCGACCATAAACACCCCCCAACCCAACACACCCCCACCGACCATAAACACCCCCAACCCAACCCTGCCCCACCGACCATAAACACCCCCCAACCCAACTCACTCCCATCGACCATAAACATCCCCCAACCCAACTCAGCCCCATCGACCATAAACACCCCCCAACCCAACTCACCCCCACCGACCATAAACACCCCTCAACCCAACTCAGACCCCCCGACCATAAACACCCCCCAATCCAACTCACCCCCACCAACCATAAACACCCCCAATCCAACTCAGACCCACCCACCGACCATAAACACCCCCCAACCCAACTCAGACCCCCGACCATAAACACCCCCCAACCCAACTCACCCCCATCGACCATAAACACCCCCCAACCCAACTCACCCCCACCGACCATAAACACCCCCCAACCCAACTCAGACCCCCCGACCATAAACACGCCCCAACCCAACTCAGACCTGACCATAAACACCCCCCAACCCAACTCACCCCCACCGACCATAAACACGCCCCAACCCAACTCAGACCTGACCATAAACACCCCCCAACCCAACTCACCCCCACTGACCATAAACACCCCCCAACCCAACTCACCCCTACCGACCATAAACACCCCCCAACCCAACTCACCCCCACCGACCATAAATACCATCCAACCCAACTCACCCCCACCGACCATAAACACCATCCAACCCAACTCACCCCCACCGACCATAAACACCCCCCAACCCAATTCAGCCCCACCGACCATAAACACCCCCAACCCAACTCACATCCAAAACCCAAGCCAAAATGACACAATCCATACTCACCTCAAACAAAGTTAACCCAACTTGTCCTGCAGCGAATTAAACTGAACACCATAATCCAACTTGCACCCATTGCAAACTGAGTTGGTGAGCAGCAGATAAACATTCACACTGCACAAATCCAGGCAATGGCCATCACCAGGAAGAGACAATCTGGTCACCACACCTTGTCATTCAATGGTTTTACCATGACTAAATTCCTCACTATCAACATCCTGAGCTTGCAATGAGCAGAAACACAGCTGATTGTGCCATATAAACACCGTGGCTAAAAGAGCAGCTGAGACCCTAACAATCCTGCTGCAAGTAACTCCCTTCCTGAATCTCCGAAAGCCCATTCACCATCTACAAGTCACAAGTCAGGAGTGTAACTTGTGGCTGTAACAATACTCAAGAAGCTCAACACCATCCAGGGACAAAGCAGCCCCCGCTTGATTGGCCCCACACCCACAAACATCCCCTCCCTCCTTTACCCACCGACGCTCAGTAGCAGCAGTGTGTACCAGCTACAAGATACACTGCAGAAACTCACCAAAGACCCTCAGGCAGCACCTTCCAAACCCACGGCCACACCCCACCCCCTGCAAGTTCCCCTCCGAGCCCCTCCCCATCCTGACATGGAAATATATCGCCGTTCCCTCAGTGTGGCTGGGTCAGAATCCTGGGATTCCCTCCCTCAGGGACATTGTGGGTCTACCCTCCAGCACATGGACTGCAGCGGGTCAAGAAGAGAGCTCACCCCCACCTTCTTAAGGGGGGCAACTCAGGACAGCCCAGCCAGACACCCCCACATCCCACAAGATAATTTTTTTTAAAAGCCAGCCCAGTCAAATAGACAGTTCACCTGAACTGAGCCCCTCAATGCAACCAACCCAAAGCCCAAATAATTCAATTTATTTTACTTCAAGCTAACCATTACTCATTCCAAATTCAATCCAACCCAACATTGTAAACTAATATAGCCGACAGCGTCACCTCATCAATGCAGCCCCTGAATACTCAAAACACACTCCCACTGTCCCCATCAAACACTCCCAGGACAGGGACAGCACGGGGTTAGATACAGAGTACAGCTCCCTCTACACTGTCCCCATCAAACACTCCCAGGGACAGGGACAGCACGGGGTTAGATACAGAGTACAGCTCCCTCTACACTGTCCCCATCAAACACTCCCAGGGACAGGGACAGCACGGGGTTAGATACAGAGTACAGCTCCCTCTACACTGTCCCCATCAAACACTCCCAGGGACAGGGACAGCACGGGGTTAGATACAGAGTACAGCTCCCTCTACACTGTCCCCATCAAACACTCCCAGGGACAGGGACAGCACGGGGTTAGATACAGAGTACAGCTCCCTCTACACTGTCCCCATCAAACACTCCCAGGGACAGGGACAGCACGGGGTTAGATACAGAGTACAGCTCCCTCTACACTGTCCCCATCAAACACTCCCAGGACAGGGACA
The DNA here is from genome assembly GCF_037043375.1 of Chiloscyllium plagiosum. Taxonomy (NCBI): domain Eukaryota; kingdom Metazoa; phylum Chordata; class Chondrichthyes; order Orectolobiformes; family Hemiscylliidae; genus Chiloscyllium; species Chiloscyllium plagiosum. The sequence continues at coordinate 4,515,816 of NW_028270182.1, forward strand.
GCATGGGATTAGATACAGGGTAAAGCTTCCTCTACACTGTCCCCCCCATCAAACACTCCCAGGACAGGGACAGCATGGGATTAGATACAGGGTAAAGCTCCCTCTACACTGTCCCCATCAAACACTCCCAGGACAGGGACAGCATGGGATTAGATACAGGGTAAAGCTTCCTCTATACTGTTCCCCCATCAAACACTTCCAGGACAGGGACAACATGGGATTAGATACAGAGTAAAGCTCCCTCTACACTGTCCCCATCAAACACTCCCAGGACAGGGACAACATGGGATTAGATACAGGGTAAAGCTCCCTCTACACTGTCCCCATCAAACACTCCCAGGACAGGGACAACATGGGATTAGATACAGGGTAAAGCTCCCTCTACACTGTCCCCATCAAACACTCCCAGGACAGGGACAACATGGGATTAGATACAGGGTAAAGCTCCCTCTACACTGTCCCCATCAAACACTCCCAGGACAGGGACAGCATGGGATTAGATACAGAGTAAAGCTCCCTCTACACTGTCCCCCATCAAACACTCCCAGGACAGGGACAACATGGGATTAGATACAGAGTAAAGCTTCCTCTATACTGTCCCCTATGAAACATTTCCAGGACAGGGACAACATGGGATTAGATACAGAGTAAAGCTTCCTCTACACTGTCCCCATCAAACCCTCCCAGGACAGGGACAGCATGGGGTTAGTTACAGGGTACATCCCCTCGACATTACTGAACAATGCATGTTCAGTCTCAGTGCATGTTCGGATGAACGGATGCCCGTTGCAGTGTATGTGTGACTGCCTCACCTTACACTCTCAGGGCAGGGGTGTTTCAGACAGAGTTTACCAGCTGTGGTGCTGTCTGCACAGTTACAGAGCAAGGACACACAGACGGAACCAAAATCTCTTAAACAACTGGAGCAGGAAGTCAGCCCCTCAACCTTGCTCCCCACTTCAGTACAATCACCTCCCTCAACTGCGGTTTGCCTCCCGACCCCCCAGAAGGTGCCAAACATCTATCCACCTCTGTCTCGATCCTGCCTCTCGTTGCTAATGTTCACCTCCACCTGAGGGAGTAAGTTGCTCGGCCAGGTATCTAACCTCATGTCAAGCCTCTCCCAGGCTCTCACTCGCTTTTCTCGGGAGGCGCTGGAGTGGGTCCAGCCTTTACTTACTCGTTGTGACAATTTCCTCAATCGGCCAGAATGTTGGAGACGGTGAGGGTTCTGTTGACACAACAAAAGAGAGGCTTTTACAAAGTGATCTTGTTCACATTTTTCCAGCAAGGGTTCCATAGCAATGGCATGTCATTTTCAAAGCAATGCTATGACAGCGCAGGATAACGCAGACCCAGAAATGTTGATTAACAAAGTAACCATGTCATAGAGTCAGAGGATGTACAGCATGGAAACAGACCCTTCGGTCCAACCCGTCCATGCCGACCAGATATCCCAACCCAATCTAGTCCCACCTGCCAGCACCCGGCCCATATCCCTCCAAACCCTTCCTATTCATATACCCATCCAAATGCCTTTTAAATGTTGCAATTGTACCGGCCTCCACCACTTCCTCTGGCAGCTCATTCCATACACGTACCACCCTCTGTGTGAAAAAGTTGCCCCTTAGGTCTCTTTTATATCTTTTCCCTCTCACCCTAAACCTATGCCCTCTAGTTCTGGACTCCCCGACCCCAGGGGAAAGGCTTTGCCTATTTATCCTATCCATGCCCCTCATCATTTTGTAAACCTCTATAAGGACACCCCTCAGCCTCCGACACTTCAGGGAAAACAGCCCCAGCCCTTTCAGGTTTCACATCTTTCTTATAAGAAGGAGACCAGAATTGTGTGTAACAATGATTCACAATAAAAATGGACAAACTAAGCAACAATTATGCTAAGAGGACAAAATGATAAACCATTTCCACAACAACCAAAATTGCTAGAAAACTCAGCAGGTCTAGTAGCATCTGTGGAGACAGAGAGAGACAGAGTTAACATTTCAGGTTCAGTCCTCTTCATCAGCTGACGGAGAGATTGGCGGTGGGGGGGGGGGGGGGGGGGAATACGATCAGTGGATCCAAAACCTTAACTCTGATTTCTTAGCACGAGTGCCCACAGCCTTAACTGACCTCTCGGAAGGTCCTAGCAAGCTGCTCAGTTCAAGGGAAGAGAAACACAGAGGGAGTGAGGGTCAGAGGACGCAGAGAGGGTAAAATCTTGAATGAGGCGGAGAGGGAGTGACAGTAACAAGCAGGAGACAGAGAATGTTATCAGAGTTCAGAAATAGGCAGCGAGAGGGATCCGGGGGGAGGAGGGCAAGTGAGGAGAGGCTCCAGGGAACTAACTGGAGCAGTTTCAGAGAGAGACATGGACTCTATCAAATACCTGCTCGTTTATCTCGGATATATTCCACCATTCCCTCATCCGTGTAAGCCTCAATCCTCTCCTCTGGGTAGTCGATGGCTGCGACTGAGAGAGATGAGAAGGTTATTTGGTGTGGAAATGAAAAACAATGACGATTCCCCTGAACCTATCATCCCTCAGTGAACGCCAGCCAATGAGTGAGCAGTCAGGTACTGCTGAGCAGGACAGCAGTCTGAGTCAGGCAGGGGACTCACTTCTGGTACTAC